>NC_071996.2:86649583-86951354 GCF_028885655.2 Pongo abelii
TTGCTCCCAGCTGACAGACAGAAAGGAACTGAGAACCTGAGAACTGAGAACTGAGAACCTGAGTCCTACAACCTCAAGGAACAAAATTCAGCCAATACCCTGAATATGCTGAGAAGTGGATATTTCCTTAGAGGCTCCAGCGGGGAAAGCAGCCTTGCAAAAACTTAATTTCTGCCTCTCAGAGTTTTGACTTACAGATACTATGTAATAATAAATTTATGTTGTTTTGAGCTGCCCAGTTTGTGGTAATTTGTCATGGCAATAATATAAAATTAATACACACACAAAATACCTTATCATCTTAACACAAATAAAGGAAATTCTGGGAATTTGGAGCCTGAACATGGCTCTCCTCCACTCCCCAGCCAGACTTAGGTTATTTGCCTCTCCTGAGTCCAGTGGCTGCTGACACTTGCAGGCTATTAGGAGGGACTAGGCCTCAAGACTTGTGGAGGTCCCTTTAAAGAGTGACGTGGGGGACAAGAAATTTCCTGCAATAAGGCTAAAAAGTCCAGAGGCTTTAATGGAAGAAAAAGCCTCCTGCCAGGAGCTGTTTGTGGGGGAATTAGTGAAACCTGGGCATAATGCCATAGCCTTTTGTGAGTGCCAGAATGCCAGAAAGATACTAAAAGTGCAAGCTGGGTCTCTCCAAAATGCCAAGGGGAAAAAAGCATGTTTGTCTTCTTTACATATAAAAATGGAAAGTATACAAAGACCCACAAAGGGAAAGATCTACTGCAATGGCCTTAAGCAGAAGCTAACACTTTGCCCTTAGTTCATAGATGCACAGTGTTCCCAGTCCTTTTGATTTTGTCTGACATTTAGATATGAGTCCCAATATATCCAACAATTAAGTACATAAATGAATGCATAAAAATGCATAAATAAATGCATAAAAATCTGCTCTTTTGATAGCCTCCCCACATAGATAAAAAAGGGTCAGATTGAATAATCAAAACACATACCCATTAATGCAGAATTAGTAGGGAGAAGTGACCAAATCTTGTAATAAAAAAAAAAACCCAAATACTCAAGCACTTGAAAGTTATTTATTTTTAATTTTTAATGTTTATTTATTTATTATTTATTTTAGAAACAGGGTTTTGGTTTTTTACCCAGGCTGGAGTGTAGTGGCATGATTTTGGCTCACTGTAGCCTCAACCTCCTGGGCTCAAGTGATCCTCCTGCCTCAGCCTCCTGAGTAGCTAGGATGACAGATGCATGGCACCATGCCTGGCTATTTTTTAGCTTTTAGTTTTTTGTAGAGATGGGGTCTTGCCATATTGCCTAGGCTGGTCTTGAACTCTTGGCCTTAAGCAATCCTCCTGTCTCAGCCTCTGAAAGTGTTGGGATTAAGGGTGTGAGACACTGCACCTGGCCAAAAGTTCTAACTGCAACATTATAAAGTGCTCTGGGAGCATGGCAGCACACTAGTCAAATTTAGAAAATTCAGTTTATGAATTAAAGGAGAGTATGATCAAGACTGAATGCTGAATTAAATAATATAGAAGATCAGATGCAAGAAATATCTCAAAGAACATACACGTAAAGTAAACAAAAGCTGTAACACTTACACAGTAGATCCATGAGGCTGAATGTGACTAATAAGTTCTGGTGGAGAAAAGGGAACAGGAGGAAAAGAGTAAGCAAACAACACAAGAAAATGTCTTTGAGCTAAAAGGTCTGAATTTGCAGGTCTAAAGTTTCTAACTGTAGTGACTTAGACAAGTACAGTGTTTATTTTTCTCACATTGGAAGATGTCAGATTTTTAATCCAGGCCTGGAATGGTGACACAACCATATCATGGGGTATCCAGAATCTTTCTACCTTTCAGCGCTCTATCCTTAGCATGTCATTTGTCTTCATGCTCCTAAGATGCACCGACCGCATCAGAACTTCCTACCAATAGTGAATAGTGAATGCCAAGAGCTTTCACGACATGAAGTTTTATCTTTAAAATGGGAAGCAGGATATTCTACTAAGACCACATTTACTTCATAATTGTTAGAATGATAATAAATACTCTGTTTATAAATATTCACAGTACTGCCTGCAATAAATAACATAAAACCTGAAATCTCAATAATTTATATCAACAAACATTTATTTCTCACTGATATTAAATGTTGGTGTCTGTTTCTTTGGTGCACATTTCTTTTTCACTTGGTATCAGGGAAGAGGACCAAAGCATATTTGGTTTTTAACCAAATGCTGTATCTGAGGCAGAGAGAAAAGATCAGGTGTTGGAAACTTCCAGTGTTCCTTAAAGCTTCTGCTTAGACATAACATACATCACTCATGTTCACAGTCTATGGATCAAGGCAAGTCACATGGACAAGCCCGACAATTAAGAAATAAGTATATTTTGTCTGCAAGGAGTTGCTCTCTGTCACATTGCAATGCATACAGATGTCTAATCCTCTCAGAGGAAGTGAAATAAATATTTGGAAAATAATTCTCCCCATCAGTATAAATCAATAATTAGAAGACAATTTAGTACAGTAAATAATAGATAGATGAGCTTTGAGGTCAAACAAATTTGATTCAATTCTGGCTCTGTTGATTACACATTGTTTCTAAGCCTTTGACTTCTTACTGGCAAAATATGTTAATATCTATGACAAATGCTCTATTATAAAACATTTATGCCTTAAGTTCCTTTGAAAATGACTGGCACATAGTTACTGCCTAACCATTTCTTATCATATCTTAGACCATATAAACATAATCTTATTTTTTTAATGGTAATATCAACCAACTTGCTGATAAGTTTGTGATAAATATATCTATAAACATACTAATTATCTGGATTTTCATGGTACATCTTGTTTAGACAGGAAAGGTTAAAGCTTTGGCATTTGTATAGGGGATTAGACCTTTAATAAACTAAATAATAGTGTAAACAAGTCATGTTAAATTCAAAAAGCTGAATATTTTATGCAATCATATTTGGCCTTACACAACTATATATATATATACTTATATATACTTATATATACATATATATAATTATATATATTTTATGAATTTTCATTAAAGGATTTTATTTCAAGAATGTAAAGATTGATTGCATTTTTCAGATTGTAAACAGTTAAATATACATACGCATATCTATTCATTCTCTGATCTTGCAGAAGATATCCAAAACATATTTATAAATTTAAGAATAAAAGGTACTATTAATTATTCAGGATTTCAGCCTATTTATTCATCTCTATGGTAACAATTTGTATAGTTTTCCAAATTACTCATAAACAACTATTGACAAAAATGAGATGAGATTAAATTTCGTGGCTTCTGATTTTGGAAAGGAACTGGGCTATTGATTTATGCTTTTTTAAGTTTCTTTCTTTATTGATTAGTCCATTTTTCCTTAGCTCAATTTTTTGACGTGGTTTGTTTAATTGACAAGGAAGTTTCAAGACAGCATAATGAGATTAAATTAAATCTTTGTTTGGCAATCTTTTCATTATCTTTCATTTTGCATTCCCTGATACAAATTTTTTTATTCTCCTATTTTTGCAATTCATTAGACTCCCAAAAGCTTTCCCTTTCCTTTGTCAGTATTATGGTTTAAAATCCCAGATGTATGTAGTACTAAATAACTATTTAAGGATATTCAGCTCATCATATTAGCACTGAAGTAAAATATGGCATTTTTTTCTGAAAATGCAAACATCTCAACTATTTAGAGACTAACTTGTGGATATGTTTATAATATACATTACAGACAATTTTTAAAAAATTATTTTGGCACAACAAAGCAGATTTCACATTCTAATGACTGTCCCAAGGATCACAAGGTAGCTATTGCATTTGACTGTTAAACACATTTTTTTAAATCCCATTTTCCCTCTTCTAATCAGAGATCCAGCCCTCTGACTATATGTATAGATGTGTATTTTAGATTCAGACACTTGTAGTGTCTCATTCTTTGGAAAATGATGAATGCTCTAGAGGTAGGCCTCAGATTCAAGCAAGACCAGAGTCTGTTTCTCTAGGATTGCTATGTAGACATTGGAAAAAGAAACTCTATTGCTGCTAAAATGGCCATGCTAAGAGATGTGTGTCTGAAACCTTTGGTAGCTGACTAGATCCTGGTTCCAGTCTTGAGGCTCTGGAACTTGCAGCTCTTCTTCAGATCTTGTGGCTACCATGAGATCCTCTCAATCAAGAGAACAAGTGTATTTCTCTTTATTACATATGTTAACCAAGTCTCTGTCATTTATAATAGCCAACATGGTCATTTTTAAAGTAAATACTAGGGGTTCTTACTTTGATAAATTATTAATTAAATATAAGTTTCCAGAACATTAAGAATCTTTTCTGCCCTTGATAAATTGAGAGTGATTGTCTCAAAGACCTGGTTCAGGTCAAGAAAAGATGAGTTGATGTTACATGACTCTGTTGTGTTTTACATTGCAAATGGAGAGGAAGGGAGGCTGTACCTGCATAGTTTCTGAACTTGTTAAAAATATTTTATTTTTCAACTAGAAAGAAGAAAAGTAATACAGTACATCTGTGTCATAAATTAACTTATATTGATTCAAATACAACTGTCTCTCTGCTCCTTCTTCATATTCAACAATAAATAAGAGAAAGGGAAGGAGGGATGGAAGGATGAAGAAAGAGAAGAGCTTTTTTATTTGTGTGTGCATGTGTGTGAGGTCAAGTAAAATCAAATCCAGAGAGATGAAAGAATATGGTTAATTAAGGCAATTTTACAAATCTTGAACTTTTTATCCTACTATTCTTTCTTTTCTACTTCCTCCTTTTTGTTTATGTGATTAAAATATAATCTAATGCTTATTTAAAGACATTACTATGCTAGGTTTTTTAATCACTTAAACTGATGATGTAACATTAAGATATTATCAAGGGTAATAATTTTGACTTTACCTTATGATTTAATTGTAGAATCCAAATCTTATATAACTATGACTCCCTTATTTTGAAAGCTGTTTCAGCTTTCCAAGTCCATGTTAAAAGAAAACATGGAGAAGTAAAGGAGTGGGAAGCAAAAAACATGGGAAAAAACATTAGGTTTTGACTGAGTTTAGACACATTTTTAAAAAGCATTGCAAACTCAATGCCAAAAGGCTCGGTGTGAGCTCTCATGTCCCAGAGTAGTAGAACGACACCTCACAATGAATTCATCGAGGAATACTTAGTTATGACAAACCATTTTAGGGATTCATTATTAATTAATAAGTGTTCACTTGAAGAAGAAATTGTTATCCTTGCCCCCAACATGTTTGTTTACCAGAGAATGGGATGAATGAGTAGGTGTTGTATTGCTCAAAAGTTGCCAATTAATAACTTGTTCTGATATCTAAAAAAAAAAAAATAGCAAAAAAAGGTTTGGATAAAGCTTCCGGTAAAATATAAAGATGAGTAATAATCTAGTACATTTTTTAACATATTACAGAAAATCTCAAACACTCACTAGAGAAGATAGTAAAACAAACCCTTAATGACAACATCATAGAACTTCAACAATTACGTGCCTTGAGCCAGAAAAAGGAGAGAGTCAGAAAAATACAGCATCTAACAATTAGGAGGTGTGGTTGGTGTTTTGAACAGAAAGAATAAAACCAAGATTTGACCTCATGATGAGCTCTAATAGACTCAATGAGAATCATAATAACTAGAGACTGTTTGATCCATACCAGGACTATTCTTGAGCCAGGTAAAGAGTTAAGATCAAGATAAGAGTAGAGACTGATTAGATTTTTAGTCATGATGCTCTATGCTATGGAAAACAGTCAATCAACCATTTAAGACTAAGTGATCTAATTCATATTATCTTTTAACTCTGACTTTAGATGCAAACCATTTCATTGTGAAAGTTACCAGCAGGGAAGAGAGTAAACCAGAAATAGCAACAGGAACTCAGAGAACACCAGTTATTAATTACAGAATATCATAGGAAAGGGATCAGAACAGTACAAGTTAGAATGTCATTTCCAAGTTTTTTTTCTTTCTCTAGGATTCTTTCAGACTTTTTCTTTCTTTTTTTATTCAAGCTTGGATTGCAATTTTGATTTGTATTAGAGAATCTGGGCTATAAAAAGATTTTGCTTAAACTCATTAAACGGTAAAACTGCTTATATACTTGTATCTTTGCCAATTTTCAATCTGAAGGACTAAAAGCATGTTTTTAGCTATGAAAAATGAGTAAGATTACTGATTGGAATTTGGTCACATCATTTTTTGACAGAAAGAGTCTGCGAATGGCATCAAAATGAACAATAAATGCCTACCCTAAGGCTTTCTCTGTTCAATACTTCTTGCTCATGACTATTCTGTTCAAGTTGTAGAATCATAAAGCTTAGAGAATGTTCTGCTTTGAGTAAGCTAAGATTCCACAAACAGCTTTATATTGGTGTAAAGACACAACTAGGAATTAAATGTATTTATCCCCCTTAATAGTCCTTTGCTAAATTAGATCTTCATGTCATTTCTATATTTTATATTATAATTTTTAAAACAATAATGTTTTACTATTTATTATCTGGATACATATGTAGGCCAGGCACTATTCCAAATGATTTATATTTAATGAGTTATTCAATACTCACACCAATCCTTTCAGAAGTAAAATATTATTAGCTTCCTTCTTTGTACTGATAATGAAAGATTTCTGAGGCACAGAAATGTTAAGTATTTTTCCCAGAGCACAGAATTAGTAAGTAGCTGAGCAGGGATTCAAATTCAGCAAGTCTGTTTCCAGGCCCTAACCATTAACCTAGACGAACAAAAAGCAGCAACACAAAAATAAACAGACAATCAAAAGTTTAAAACATTTTCAGTTGATAGATATTTATAAATACATCCACTGGCTTCTATTGTTCCCAAATTCAAAGTAGTAAGAAAGGCAGCCAAAATTTGCAAATGCAAACATTTATGGCCTTTTCCATTTCAGTAATGATGGTAACACTTTGTTTTAGGGTTTATACAAGATGATTTTTTTTAAAAAAACTGTAAGGATAAGACTAGAAAGACCAAAATAAATAAATAAATAAATAAAAATTCAAACAAATTTTTATCTCATTTCTTCAAAACACCTAAATGTTTTCAGAATTTTGAAAACACTTCTTGGGGAAAGAAAAGCACTAGAATCAGAATCAAAGTAGAATATGTTAGCAGAAGAAAGGCAAAGGAAGACCTATACATTTGTATAGAATGGTGGCAGATACTGTATGCTGTGCTGTACCTCTTAGGATTCACCAAGTCAGATGTGCTAGAGAATTGACAACCATTGTTCAGCAGTCATCAAACAATAAACTCACATATAAGTATTCCAGCTCTCTCATCCTTCAAGTAGCATAACTTTAAGTTTGACATCATTTCCCAAATTTTTCTTATAGGATTAAGTTTCATTCACTCACAGTGATAGCTGGCTTGATGATATCCTCTTTTTATTGCTGTTTTTTTTGAATATTTATTGGCATCTAACAAACTACTCCAAATATTAGTGGCTTCAACACCAATCATTTTACTGAATTTTTCAATTTTTATAATTTACACCTTTGGGCAAAGCCCAACTGTGCATTTCTTCTGATACATATCACATCAACTGGGGACACTCAGTGGTATTGAGCTGGTGGCTGGGATGATATTGAGGATCCAAAATAATTTTGCTGACTTTGTTCACATTCCTAGTGCCTCTGTGAGGACATCTGGAAACCTGAGCCCAGCTGGATCTCTCTCCTTGTCCATGAACTACTAGGACGTTCCCACTTGGTCTCTCTAACAGGTAATTGGACTTCATACACGGCTGTTTACTGCCCTGATGCCAAGTGTTTCAAGAGACAGAAGGTGAAGCTGCCAGTCTCTTAAGGCTTTGACCTAGAAATTGGCATGCGGCCCCTCTGCCATATTCTGTTTGTCAGAGAAATCATGACTCCTTCTCCTTTTACCAGGGCGTCATGCTATTGAAGGGGTAACCTTTCAATCTTAGGGGCTGAAAACTGTGTGGCCATCTCTTAATCTTCCACAATCTTTTCTCCTTCCTCTCTTTCACTTGTTTCCCGTCCTACTGTTTTAAATTTGTATAACTCAAAAACTACCTGCTCGAAATTTACTGTCTCAGTGTTTGTTTCTGGTGGAAACCAAACCAAGAAAAGGATGTTTGTATTTGGCCAAAAGAAAGATTTTTATACACTATTATTATTTTGATTCTTATTCATGGTGAAGTGGCTCTTACTGCTTCTTTCTCATTAAATAGATTGTGAGTGAGAGATGGTAGCTGATTTGTCTAATAAACACTTGGGACTTGAACAAAGTTTTTCAAACCATAACTACAATGTTTTTGCCACTGTCCCTAAGGATGAAATAAGGAGAATAAACCTGAAAACAGTCATTTAAAGCTGCAAACACCAAGCAGTTGTTGGCTTTATTTTTTAACTCACTTGATTCAATTATTTGTGAATTTTTAAAAAGCTGTTTCTTTTCTGACAATTCCTTGAATGATCCTATCAGTTGACATGGAGTCAAAGTGTTGGCTAATTTACTTACTCAACTACAGCATCGCTGATTCTTTGATTTTCCCAGGAAGTAGGAAAGAAGGAGGATTAACTTTTGCTGCACACCTCCACTATTTCAAGCACTGTGCTGTTCACATTCACTGCTCTTTTATTTAATCCTCACATCATAGGTAATATCCACATATTTTTAGATGAAGAAACTGCTTCAAACTAAGGTAGCAAGCAGGGATTTTGATGCAGTCTGTCTGGCCATGGAACCAGACAGATTCAACCATACTTTACTCTTCCCAATAAGAAGAAAATGCTTAGTGGCGATTTCCCTGTAGGGGAAGTGAATTGCAGGCCCTGGGAAACCATGAGATTCTTTTGCACTGCAACTAGTAGTTTTAGTGCCCTGCTGGGGAAGTTGAAGCAATTTTCTCCTGCATGATAGGTCCATAGATTTTATTATTATTTTTAAACAGCTCCTATTGAGGTGAAGTTTGACCTACTCCTGATATGATTGCGTTTCTGCTTCTCCATGTTTTCTGTGCTTGCCTTTATTCTTGACTGTCCAGTCTTACAAATCAGTGGTTTTTATTTTCTAAGTATTCACAAGCTAGTTCTTCTTGCTCTTGGTCTCAAGTTTATTATGCTTCAAATGTCACTATAGAATGTTAACACTCCAATTACAGACAGTAAGTTAAAAAAAAAAACATGCAAAAAGAAGACCCTTATACCCTTGCTAACATGATGTCATAAATTTTTTAAATTTGTTGACAATATTATGGATTTAAAAAGTGGTATATTATTTTTTAAGTGGCATTTACCTGATTACAAATAAAACTAAACAACTTTTCTATCTCCCAATTTTCTTTCTTTTTAGAATTGAATTATTTTATTAATATTCTCAAATTAATTCATAAACTTTCTATGTATATTAAGGATTTATATTTTGACTGACATAAAAGTTGCAAATTTTTCTCATAATTTGTAATTTGTCTTTTAATGCTGTTTATGGTATTGTTTGTCATTGAGATGTTTTAAATTTTTATGAACTCAAGTTTATTAGTATTTTCCTTTATGGGTTCTGGCTTTTCTATTTAAGAGTAAGTAACACAATGTAATAGAAATATTGTGCTAAATTTTTATTGTTACATTTAAATATCTAGTCTTAGATGATGTATTTCTTCTAATATATAGCTAATTATATGTATACTCTATCTTTCCCAATAAAATCAAACTTTATTAAAAATTATATCGTTACTTTCTCTACATGCAAATATAATCCCATATCCTTTATTCTATTTTTTTCTTTTTAGAGAAAGGGTCTCACTCTGTTGCCCAGGCTGTAGTGCAGTGGCATAATCATAGTACACTGCAACCTTGAACTCCTGTGTTCAAGTGATCCTCCTGCCTCAGCTTTCCAAGTAGCTGGGACTACAGACAGAGGCCAACATGCATAACTAATTTATTTTTATTTTTGGAGAGATAGATGGGGTCTTGCTCTGTTGCCCAGGCAGTTATTGAACTCCTGGACTCAAGTTTTCCGAAGTGCTGGAATAACAGGTGTGCACCACCATACCTGGTCCCCTTTCTTTTTAATAGCAATATTTGCAGGTTTAAATTCCTCAATGCACTGCTTCATCTGATCTCAGAAACTTTGATATTTTGTATTTTCATTATAATTTAGTTTCAAACATTTAACAAGTTCCACTGTGATATCTAATTTGACCCGGGAGTTACTCGTAATTGTATGTTTTCATTTCCTAATGTTGAATTCTATTAGATCAGAAAAAATATTCTGTAAGATTTTAATTTTTTAAATATATTAAAGCTTGTTTTATGGCTCAGTGTGTGCTTTATCTAGTTATGTACACTCATAAAAATTGTGTATTCTAAAAGTCAACCTCATGAAAACGCTAGAATGGCTGAGGGGAGGCCATTACCAGGACCTCTGGGGAAGGGGAACTGGGGAGACATTGATCAAAGGGTACAGTTTCAGTCACAAAACGAATAAGTCCTAGAAATCTACAGTACAACATAGTGCCTATAACTAAAAATACTGTATTGTATGCATTAAGATTTGTTAATAGGGTGGCACTTACGTTAAATGTTTTTACAACAACAACAAAAAGAAGGAAGAAAACATTTACAGGTGATTGTTATGTTTATGGCATTGCTTATGGTTTCACAGGTATATACTTCATGTTCATTAAGGTATGTACATTAAATATGTACAACTTTTGGTGTGTGAATCATACTCAATTAAAAGCAAGAAGATTATTTTAAAAACCAACAAAATCAACAAAATACAATAAGTATTAAGTGTAGTAGCAGACTTATGTGTACCTTTTAATAGTGTTTGTAGGAAATTATATGCGTTTAGTTTCAACAGTTTACATGCATAGAGAGTCACATGTGGAATGATATATACCAAACTTTGATATTTGTTACATTTGAGAACATACAGAATTGAAGAAGAGAAAGCATAATTTATTTATATATTTATTTATGTATGCACTACTGCATTATTTTATCTAAATGCAGTATTTTTGTACTTCAAATTTCAGTAAGTATAAAGCTAACAACCTCATTATAATCATAAAAATTCAATAAGTAAAATAATTATGTGATTGTATTACATTCTTTTTTTCATTTTCATAGTTTCCTCCTTTTAGCTTTTGTAAATATGTATTTCTAAATAAATCCCAGGTAAACCCAGACTTAGCCAATTTATATAAAGGTTAATATAAATAATATGAGGTGTTAAGAATAACAAGGAATCTGTAAAAGACCATGTTACCTAACAATAGCGTACATTGGGAAGCACTGAAAATTCACATAGCCATAGAGTAAAAAGCATTTTTATTGAATTTTGAGCTTTTACATTTTTAAATTACTAGCTGCTGATGGCTTCCTAGATGTGATTTAGTATTTGTACATAGTATTTGTGGAAGCTTTTTACAGTAACCTTCAGCTGAATGCAAGTTTAATTTTGAAACATTCCTTATAGATACACAAACGTTCCATCACACTTGACTCAGTTTTGAATGTTACTCAGCCAACACTGGCATTCTGGCTGTTTTTGCAATTAACCTCTAGCCTATTGACAACAGTACTTTTAATTATTATATTCCATATTTATGAAATAGACTATGTCAACTGAAATAATAGGCTATTGATTCGAATAGCCATTTTAAATGCAGTTGAAAATCCAATCAGTTTTTGTAAAACTACTGAATATTCATTTACTATAGTTTTGTGCTCCATTAATAACAGTTCTTGCTTCATCTTAGAAACGTTCGACAGTATTTTATTTAGCATTCATTAGATAACAAACAAAGGCCTACCACATTGTTATTTCAACAAGAGTTGAAAGAGATTGCCTTTATGTAATATCTTAAACATGTTTTTTGTTCCTTTTGATATAATTCATCAAATTATATTTGAAAGTGTCATCTGATGGTGGAGATATGTCCACTTTAATGATTAAGATTCTCCATACTCAGTTTGACTCAATAGTTAGAGGATCACACATAAGGTTATTCAAGTTACTTCATGTGCTACATTGATATATTTTATTTGAGTAATTTAGGGGGTGGCTGTTTGAAGATAAATGCTTTCTTTTATATCTCATCTAAGTTTGTCATAGAATCTTTAAAGTAAGGCATCTGATCACATTTTACTTAAAAAGAAGTATTTCTAAATTCAATGACTACTTTAAGAAATTAAAATTTTCAATGTATTGTTTTAGGTAATTGATATCTCTAAACAACATTTTTTGAGAGCTTTTTATGTGTTAAAATTTGTGTTAAGCTCTTATAGATTATTTTATTTAATAATAGTTTAAATCTTTTAATTATAGTAACTAGAAATATGCAGATATTTTTTCTCTTCAATGACTTTAAGAAATATAAATTTTATTTATAAAAAGTCATATTATTAAATGAAGTATTATTTTATTTTAAAGAGTGATAAACAAAATATACATTTAGTTATTTATGACAGTGGAACTGAACTAGATTCAGTTTCTTCCTTTCTGTATATTAAAGTCCAGAACATATGACATTTCTCATCCATCTATTTATCAGACATTACTTTATCCAATAAATATTTATTTTGTCCTATTATGGCATTTGCAGGCACTGCTTAAATGAAGATGAATTACAGTCTATGATCTGAAGGAGCTTATAGCCAGTAACATAAATAAAACATTATAATTCATTTTGAGAAATGATTTTACAGTAGTATGTGTATGATCACAAAGGAAGGAATAACAATACGGTATGACCATGTGCAACTATAGTCACTTGTAGTGAATGAATACCTGGGTGAAGAAAAGGACAAAAAGGAATATAGGCATTGCAACATTGTATGCCAGCACTCAAGGCATGGAGAATTTCTAGCAATTCCATGTGCACCTAAGTATGGGATTCAAGAGCAGGAGCAGCAAATACTTAGGTTTAATAAATAAAATGGGTGAGATCCAGAAATGCTCTGAACCTAGGAACTTAGATTTATCTTATAGTTGCTAAGGAGATTGAGTGTTTTGCAATAGTTAAGTGGATAAGATTTTAGTTTGAAATGCATAATTCCAGAAGTTTAATCCATATTAAAGAGGACTGAGAATGGAAACAAGGGGAAAAATAGGATAAAATTTTATTTGCCCAGATGAGATTAATGAGGTCTGCCATGAAGACTATCTTAATTCACAGAAAAAGATGGGATAAAAAGACATGAAGAGGTAGTGTAAAGAGTGTTTGGTCATAAATAAGATGGAAAAATGGAGTACAAGTGTATGAGCTACAGGGGAAAGTCTAGGACAATTCTTAGGTTTCAAGACTGGGTGCAATTATGCCACATTAAAATGGCAGATGTTGGTATCTCATAAATGACACATGAAATTCAAGGGATGGTTGGAGGATGAAATGAACTCATATTTGGACATGTTAAATTTGAGAGGCCTATGTGAAATAGCAAAAAGATATAGAAAAATAGGAATTTAATCTTGGAATTGAAGACTGATGTGAGTGCATATCTAGATATAGAGGTCATTGAAATATAAGTGATTATTGATAGAAATATGTGAGCTCAATTCTGTTGGATGTGTAATAGAGAGGAGATGTAATAAAAATGCAGTCATAGCTTTTAATAGACAGGTACAGTAAGTGGAACCAGTGGTAAAGAATGCTTCATAAAGGTGTGATAAGATCCATGAGCAAACCATGTCCTGGAAATCAATGGGAAGGAAAGTTTCAAATGAGAGGCAGAAGAGCAGAGTGAATGAGAATGTGACTCCTAGTAACAAAGAGTTCTATCTCCAGTTACAATTTCCTACCATTGTGATCTTGGGCAAGACTTCATGGAGAGTGATTTTCTCTCTCTGGGTTTCATTTCCGCGGCTGTAAAATTGGAATAATAATGGTTTCTATCCTTTATAATTGTTTTAAGGATTAATAATATAAAGCACAATGCCTGACATATGATAAGTAACCAACAAAAGCTTCTCAATATTATTTTTAGGAAGAGGTGGTTAATCATTCCAAAATTTTGAATGGGAAAATGAGAGAAGTCTCCATCTGATTTGGCATGCAAGTGGCAATAGGTAGTTATCTTATACTTTCTTTTCAATGACGAAACTCAGAGTATAAGATGAAATAGAAAATGTAGATCATAGAAACTCATTCTGTTTTATTTTTTTCAAGAGTGGAGGCTAATTCTGCTCACTGTAGATTGTCAGAGATACAAAGGTCCCTTGCTGTTAACAGGAAGATGCAGGCACTTAGGGAGAAAGCACCAATATCAGAATAGAGAAAACTGTCAATATGAATAACCATCCTAAACCATCTAAAGGCCAGTATGAATATATTGATATGGTTTTGATGTAGGAATAACTGACACTGCATTTCACGAAGCTCTGAAGGGAATATAAGGCAATGGAGAATGTTTCTCTGATCATTCTGTTGTATTTTTCTATTACTTCTCTTGCCACTTTCCTCCTGGGTTGAAATTACAAAAGGCATATGAAAAAAAAAAAAAAACTAAACAAAGCTTGTTTTATTACTTGACTGCCTCATAAAGGTGATTGCTGCTATCAGCAGTGCCCAGGGCTTATTTTCTTCTGTGAAGGTTGAAGTGGGAAAAAGAAGCACAGGGCACAGTTGCGTTGCTAGCACCATCCCAGATGGGAAATAGAGAAGTGAGTGAGCTTATCTCTAGACAGCATTTGAGATGTTTGATGAAGATTGCCTTTGATGTATATAGATTATCTTCAATGAGTTATGTTTAATACAATTCAGAAAATATAAAATACGTATTCAGTAATGATAATGAATTATGATAATCTTTTGCAAGCCTGATAAGACATCATTCCTAAATTAGTAGTACTTATCTGTTCGCTCTGTGTACCAGAATTTTGATAGCAAAATTAAATTGGTGTTCTTAAAGTCCAGGTAGCTATATAAAATCATTCCTTTAAGACTTTTCAAATTAACAAAATTATTAATGAAAAATGAGTAAATAAACTTTATAAAATGAAAACAATATGCCATTTATATAAACATGATTATTTGTTTGACAAATTTTAAACAGTATATACA
Organism: Pongo abelii; assembly: GCF_028885655.2. Taxonomy (NCBI): domain Eukaryota; kingdom Metazoa; phylum Chordata; class Mammalia; order Primates; family Hominidae; genus Pongo; species Pongo abelii. Next base: position 86,664,655 of record NC_071996.2, read on the forward strand.
TGGCACTCATATTAACTTCCAATTTCTTCTTACTATGTAAATGCTGAAAATACCTGTGCAGATACTGTTAAAAATGTGGTCTTTTTTCTCATTCTCTCAGTGTTCATTTCTCTCATTGTCTGAGTTTTGACGACATATTGTTTTGCAGCTCATTGTATTCTACAGTGAAACCCTGCCTTTGTTGTTTGTTTAGTGATATAAGAACACTAGCTTTGTTGTTAGGCAAATGTGTTCCTAGTACTAGCACCACCAGTGACTGGTGGGCAAGTCACCCACCCATTGTAACCTAGATTTCTGCAAAAAGGAATATGGTATACCTTAAATATTTATTTGAGGACTGCATAAAATATTGTCTATAAATTGCCTACCACAATGTTTGATGTATTATAAAAGTTTTATCATTATTATTGTGATTATTATCGTGACCATTTTCCCAGCTGCATAATATTATTAATCTCTGTATCAGTACATGCTCAAAGTTCAGATTTTCATATATCAAAGTCTTAATCAAGTGTATTAATTATTGTTACTTCCTCTCATAATGTTTTCTTACAATGCCTAATGCCAGTAACTTATAATTTTCAACAAATTTTTTCCAAATTAAGATCCAGTTCTTTAGTTTATTGTCTTATTCTTCTGGTCATTCTTTGAATGATTCCTCTTTCTCAGTTTTCTCAGTGTTATGTCCTCTCTGCTGTGATATCTTCTAGTTTACAAACTTTCCTTTCAGATGGAAAGCATAACTTTTAGCCTGCACCTGTTCTTAAAGTGAACTCTCTTATGCTAGAGAACTATGGGTGTCTTTATACCTTATCTGTGTTTTAGCAATACCAAGTTTTATTGACTAATTATTTCATATTCATAATAAAATAATTTGCACATGTGGGTCATATGAAGCATTGTCTTAACTATATGTCTTTAATCATTTGGAGGTTTCTTCTTTTTTCAGAAACAAACTAGAAGAAGGAAAATGCAGAGACAAAGAGCAGAGATCACAGTGAGAAGAAAGGCATATTTGTCATCTAAAAGTGGCAATGTTGCTTTACCGGGACCGTGGAATTTTGATTCCGGATTTTTCTGGCAATTACACTGCTATACACTCCCTAGAGGGAGAAGGCTATTTTATAAGGATGATGCTTTAACTATTTCAAAGGAAATACTAGAACCTTGCTTTAGACATGATTGATGATAGTCTTTCAAGAAGTAACCCAAACTATCAGTGAGAAAGACAAAAGGGTGTGACTTTTCTCTAGCTTCTGTAGCTGGACCAGCAATTACTTGACAGGATGCATTATTTTAAGTTGTTCATTTTCATACAGAAAAGAAGGTTACAATTTTTGGCTGTTTCCACATAAAGGAAGTGAAACGGGCATTTGAAAATTTGTAAAATAAAATAGGGATTTTCTGTTGGGAAATGGAGGTTAAATTGAAGGTTGAGTGACCATTTTTTTCAATATTGATAAACTGATAGCATTTTCTTGTGTGGACATAGTTTGTGTTCTATCTATTAAGAGTCTGCACATATGCCTCTTCAAAATAGCATGATGACATTTCTTGTATTTTCCTTGGACAATACTTAATATAGTGCTGAAAAGAAATTTTCATCAAAGTTTTTGCGGATGCTGCTTCTAAAAATGTGCTTTCCTTTGTGAAAGTTTTTTCCTTTGATAGTTTTGGTTATCAAGAAAATGAATTACCGCAATTACAAAGTATATACCTATATAATTTATACAAACAACACATGCCATTTGAATAATTTATTTAATAGGAACTTTTAAATATATGGACTGTGTAGTGCTATATACTAGCAATCCAAGGTCTGCTCTTAATACGTACATTTTTATGTCCATTAACAGTAATCACTTGGACCTATCTTCTATTAATTGTAATTAATATAAGCACACTTTCAATCTTTGCCCTTTTCATAATAAGTGCATAAGAAACACTTTGCAAAAGAGATAATGTCTTGAATAAATTGCATTGTCTCAACAGAAACTGGCTGGAAAAAAATTGTCAGGCAGGTTTAATTAATAAAAGCAATGCTATATGTAAGATTTTTATATCTAATACATATTTTCATTTTATATATAGTTTTATTTTTAACTCTAGGGATATTTTCATGCATATTTCCTTGAAACTGTAATTAGGATATCAATAGGACATTTGTCCATTAATAAACATTTTTATAATTCATACCATGTTCCAGATGCTAGTCTTTACAAATACATATTTTAAATATTGTTTAGAATACAAATATTAACTTTTTAAATTAAAGTAGTAATCCTAGGAGGTGGTAATTCTTATTTTACAGAGGAGGAAAGTGAGACACTCAGTGGTGAAATAATTGCCTGTGATCATACACCTAATAAGTACAGTAAATCCTCAATATCGTTAAATAGGTTCTTGGAAACTGCAACTTTAAGTGAAGCAATGTATAACAAACCAATTTTACTACAGGCTAATTGATATAAACAAAATTAGATTCATTCCTATGGCTTATTTCTGGTCATAAAAAAAATCACCAAACTTTTAGACAAAGATCTAAAACACTTCTAGTCTTCTAGTATTAAACGTTAAAGAAAATGTGAGTTATACATAAATTTAAGAAAGATTAGTTAAAATAAGTAAGACAATAGTTTACCCGCTTACTTCAGCTCAGGGTCACGGACCGCTGAAGCATCTCTTGGCAGCTCAAGGTGCTAGATGGAATCCACCCTGCACAGGATGCACTTCTATTACAGGACGCGCATGTGCGCACGCGCACACACACACATACACGCACATACAGAGAGACACACACACACACACATTCACACACACACACACACACAGACTCACTGAGACGGAGGCCATTTAGACATACCAATGAACCTAAGGTGCACATCTTTGAGATATAGGTAGAAACCTGAGTATCTAGAGAAAACCCATGCAGACATGGGAGAAAGTGCAAACTCCACATAATTTGTGACTTTTGTGTCCCTTAACTTTCCAGCAGTATGTTCGTAATTCTGACTTTCTTAACTTAAATGGTTTTTCAGTAACGAAATGTGTTTCGTTGGATTGTTTCTCATTCATGTTAGGGCCTAGGGATATTATTTTTCAAACTCGAATTTGAAACAGTGTCCTGAACACTGATTCACTATGTGCTTCAGATCTCCTAATAACTCAGGACGTTTTGTTGCTGGATTTCATGATATACACTAATGATTCCCTTTGTTTCAGAAACTGCACAGCACCTTCTCAGACTTCCCATTTACCTTCTCTCAGAACTTGTTCTACCCAGACCTAGTCATCTTCTCCCAGTGACCTTGTGTCCAGATTTTAGCTAAGTGATTGAAAATCCATTTAAATAGATTGATAATGGAGATAAATGGCTTCTTTTTAACATTTATATTTGATCATTTCTTAAATTAGAAGAACAAGTGAAGCAGCAGAGTAAAGAGAGATAATATGCAAAAGTGTAGAACAGTGGTTATCAAACTTTTCAGTTCATTAGAATCACCAGAAGGATCTATTAAAATAGATGACTGGGGTCCCATTCCCAGAGTTAATTTCTAAAATGTTCCCAGGTGATGCTGATGCTTCTGGTTTGGGGAACTACACATTGAAAAACACTGATATAGAGCTTCATACATTATCAAGACATAGAATGGGACCTGCACCTCCCTGTTATTGCTTTCTTGTAATTTAAGAGGATTAAGAGCTGTATTGTATATCATCTCATTTCTATCTTGTGTTAGCAACGACAAAATTTAAACTTCTTCAAATATGAGTTCCTGTCTGCTAGTTATCAATCATTTTAACCACAGAGGTTTATTAAAAAGAAAAGAAAATTAAGCTTTTGGTGTGGGCAGAGGTGAGTCAGAGGTGAAATGGTGGATAATGATGTCTTAGGGGTCTTTAGAAGTTCACTGGATTGAAATGCATTCAGTAAGTAGGAGGCTTGCAGGAAGTGGAAAAGATGACTTCTTAAGGCTGCTCTATTAATATCATTTTCTATAACAGACAATATAGTAAAAACTAGGAATTATGTATAAGGATTTAAAAAGGAAATTTTGAGAAAAATAAAATGTGAGTAATGATAATATTTAGATAAAATTCTTTTTCTGCTCATAAAAATTTTTGCCATATTTTCTACATCGAATGGTAGCTCAGAAAGTAATTTGTTTTCCCTCTACTGTCTTTAAGGGCATATTATCGGCAAATTTGAATTTGAATTTGTATTACTTACTCAATAAATAATCTTGGATATTCACTCTGTCAGAAAGCATGGTATAGACTGGGCCGATATGCTCACATTATTTAATAAAAGTGTCATAAATTAAGGATCTGAAGCAGTGCCTGAACACTGATAGCTGCTTGATAAATATTTTTAAATTACGTTAAGAATAAATGAACAGAACTAAGTATTTAAAGGAATACATGATCAATTTCTTTTTTTTAAATTTTATTATTATTATACTTTAAGTTTTAGGGTACATGTGCACAATGTGCAGGTTAGTTACATATGTATACATGTGGCATGTTGGTGTGCTGCACCCATTAACTCATCATTTAGCATTAGGTATATCTCTTAATGCTATTCCTCCCCCCTCCCCCCACCCCACAACAGTCCCCGGTGTGTGATGTTCCCCTTCCTGTGTCCATGTGTTCTCATTGTTCAATTCCCACCTATGAGTGAGAATATGCGGTGTTTGCTTTTTGTCCTTGCGATAGTTTGCTGAGAATGATGGTTTCCAGCTTCATCCATGTCCCTGCAAAGGACATGAACTCACCATTTTTATGGCTGCATAGTATTCCATGGTGTATATGTGCCACATTTTCTTAATCCAGTCTATCATTGGTGGACATTTGGGTTGGTTCCAAGTCTTTGCTATTGTGAATAGTGCCACAATAAACATACGTGTGCATGTGTCTTTATAGCAGCATGATTTATAATCCTTTGGGTATATACCCAGTAATGGGATGCCTGGGTCAAATGGTATTTCTATTTCTAGATCCCTGAGGAATCGCCACACTGACTTCCACAATGGTTGAACTAGTTTACAGTCCCACCAACAGTGTAAAAGTATTCCTATTTCTCGAGCACCTGTTGTTTCCTGACTTTTTAATGATCACCATTCTAACTGGTGTGAGATGGTATCTCATTGTGGTTTTGATTTGCGTTTCTCTGATGGCCAGTGATGATGAGCATTTTTTCATGTGCTTTTTGGCTGCATAAATGTCTTCTTTTGAGAAGTGTCTGTTCATATGCTTCACTCACTTTTTGATGGGTTTTTTTTTTCTTTTAAATTTGTTTGAGTTCATTGTAGATTCTGGATATTAGCCCTTTGTCAGATGAGTAGGTTGCGAAAATTTTCTCCCATTCTGTAGGTTGCCTGTTCACTCTGATGGTAGTTTCTTTTGCTGTGCAGAAGCTCTTTAGTTTAATTAGATCCCATTTGTCAATTTTGGCTTTTGTTGCCATTGCTTTTGGTGTTTTAGACATGAAGTCCTTGCCTATGCCTATGTCCTGAATGGTATTGCCTAGGTTTTCTTCTAGGGTTTTTATGGTTTTAGGTCTAACATGTAAGTCTTTAATCCATCCTGAATTAATTTTTGGATAAGGTGTAAGGAAGGGATCCAGTTTCAGCTTTCTCCATATGGCTAGCCAGTTTTCCCAGCATCATTTATTAAATAAGAAATCCTTTCCCTATTGCTTGTTTTTGTCAGGTTTATCAAAGATCAGATGGTTGTAGATATGCGGCATTATTTCTGAGGGCTTTGTTCTGTTCCATTGGTCTATATCTCTGTTTTGGTACCAGTACCATGCTGTTTTGGTTACTGTAGCCTTGTAGTATAGTTTGAAGTCAGGTAGCGTGATGCCTCCAGCTTTGTTCTTTTGGCTTAGGATTGACTTGGCGATGCGGGCTCTTTTTTGGTTCCATATGAACTTTAACGTAGTTTTTTCCAATTCTGCGAAGAAAGTCATTGGTAGCTTGATGGGGATGGCATTGAATCTATAAATTACCTTGGGCAGTATGGCCATTTTCATGATATTGATTCTTCCTACCCATGAGCATGGAATGTTCTTCCATCTGTTTGTATCCTCTTTTATTTCCTTGAGCAGTGGTTTGTAGTTCTCCTTGAAGAGGTCCTTCACATCCCTTGTAAGTTGTATTCCTAGGTATTTTATTCTCTTTGAAGCAATTGTGAATGGGAGTTCACCCATGATTTGGCTCTCTGTCTGTTGTTGGTGTATAAGAATGCTTGTGATTTTTGCACATTGATTTTGTATCCTGAGACTTTGCTGAAGTTGCTTATCAGCTTAAGGAGATTTTGGGCTGAGACGATGGGGTTCTCTAGATATACAATCATGTCATCTGCAAACAGAGACAATTTGACTTCCTCTTTTCCTAATTGAGTACCCTTTATTTCCTTCTCCTGCCTGATTGCCCTGGCCAGAACTTCTAACACTATGTCGAATAGGAGTGGTGGGAGAGGGCATCCCTGTCTTGTGCCAGTTGAATGATGTCTCTTCCTGGATGCAAACACGCTGGGGTAGCATGATGCTGAGCTGCTTGGCAGGATAAATAGCCCTCATCACTGGCATATTTCACAAAGGAAGACCATTCTATAGAGATGTTGCTCAGATGTTTCATTCCATCTAGCTTCAGTGAATGTCTACATGAACTCACATAGTTTTGATGGCAGATTCCTAAGCAGAAACTACATTCTTGCTTCTGTGTTGAGGCAGTTGCTTATGTCCCATTTCAAATTGCAAGCTAACCTTTTCAAAATGTCAACACACTTACTTCCCATCTTTACAATCACGAGCAATTTACATTTATTCAGTAGCTTCACAGCTTGAGCACTGTGTAAAATTATTTTATTCTCTGAGAACCTATGTTCCAAAGAAGAACCATTCACCTCACATTTAAGATACTTACAGATAACTGGCAAATAAATCTCTACAGACATTTCAGCCTACCTTTCAACATGCTGCTCACTTGGGGATAGGAGAATTCTGTCATTTTGTTGATAAGTGAGTGTTTCAAAATGACTGTCTACTCATAAGTTAATTGTGAGCATATGGAGAGCTGACATTCATTGAAGCTAGTGTGTATGTATCTCTCTATATCCTTATTCTTAAAATGAAGGGTCCCCTGCAAAGATTATTGGAAGAAAGTCAGATGACATAGTTTCTAAAAACTTTATATAACATGGCTATGTAATTAAATTAATTTCCACTAAATTATGCTAGCTCAGACATTTGACTTATAATTGTGTAATTGTTGGAAAGCCAAATTACATCAGGTTGCACAGACAGCAAGTTATTAAATAAGACATTAGCAGATATCAGATGTTAATATTTGTTTCTTAAAATGTTCTGTTTTGTAGAAGTTAAGCATCAAAAGTTTTTGTATCACTGAGAACGATGAAATTAACTATATATGAGAATCATCCTAAAGACCTATCTTCAAAAATTGCAGGACATGTTCTAAGAGTGGGATTTCTATTGTATGTTTGCCTATATGTCAATTGAGGAGAAACTTCTTCTTTTATTATTATTACCTTGATTTGAGGACAAAGTTCATTGGCCAGTGAGGTTCAGGTCACTTTCCTTCCACCTGAATTCAAGATCCTACTAGATTAGATTCCAGATAGACAGTCCTCACCGCCGGGCTAATTTATTATCACACTCTGTATTTCTTCAACCCAAAATATACTTTTCTATTCCTAAAGGAAATGTAAATGGTAAAGAAAAAAGCAAAGTGATGTGTTTTCCATTATTGTACATCCTCCTGTTCCTGAAGTGGCCATCAGAACACCACTGTTGGATTTATCAAACTGATGACTCCAGCAGCCCAGCAGAGGAAAAATAATCATGGTACTTTTCTGTATGCTGCTATATTGTTACACACACTTTACCGACAATAGTGATTTATTAATGTTGCAAAACTAATACATTTATTTGGATTATTGTTTACCTCCTTCTCATCTGAACTTTAGTATGCCAATTGATTTTTTTTTTAATTTCATTATACTTTAAGTTCTGGGATACATGTGCAGAATGTGCAGGTTTGTTACATAGGTATATGCCTACCATGGTGGTTTGCTGCACCCGTCAACCTGTCATCTACATTAGGTATTTCTCCTAATGCTATCCCTTCCCTAGCCCACCAGCCCCCAACAGGTCCCAGCGTGGGATGTTCCCCTCCCTGTGTCCATGTGTTCTCATTGTTCGTCTCTCACTTATGAGTGAGAACATGCAGTGTTTGGTTTTCTGTTCCTGTGTTAGTTTGCTGAGAATGGTGGTTTCAAGCTTCATCCATGTCCCTGCAAAGGACATGAAATCATCCTTTTTTATATCTGTATAGTATTCCATGGTGTACATGTGCCAGATTTTTTTTTTTTTAATCCAGTCTATCATTGATGGGCATTTGGGTTGTCTCCAAGTCTTTGCTATTGTGAACAGTGCTGCAATAAAAATACATGTGCATGTGTCTTTATGATAGAATGATTTATAATCATTTGGGTATATACTCAGTAATGAGATTGCTGGGTCAAATGGCATTTCAGGTTCTAGGTCCTTAAGGAATTGCCACACTGTCTTCCATAATGGGTGAACTAATTTACAATCCCCCCAACAGTGTAAAAGCATTCCTATTTCTCCACATCCTCTCCAGCATCTGTTGTTTCCTGACTTTTTAATGATCGCCATTCTAACTGGCATGAGATGGTATTTCATTGTGGTTTTGATTTGCATTTCTCTAATGACCAGTGATGATGAGCTTTTTTAAATATGTTTGTTGGATGCATAAATGTTTTCTCATGAGATGTGTCTGTTCATACCCTTCTCCACTCTTTGATGGAGTTGTTCTTTCTTTTTTGTAAATTTGTTTAAGTTTTTGTAGATTTGGGATATTAGCCCTTTGTCAGATGGATAGATTACAAAAATTGTCTCCCATTCTTTAGGTTGCCTGTTCACTCTAATGATAGTTTCTTTTGCTGTACAGAAGTTCTTTAGTTTAATTAGATCCCATTTGTCAATTTTGGCTTTTGTTGCCATTGCTTTTGGTGTTTTGGTCATGAAGTCTTTGCCCATGCCTATGTCCTGAATGGTATTGTCTAGGTTTTCTTCTAGGGTTTTTATGGTTTTAGGTCTTTCATTTAAGTCTTTAATCCATCTTCAGTTAATTTGTGTATCAAGTGTAAGGAAGGGGTCGAGTTTCAGTTTTCTGCATATAGCTAGCCAGTTTTCCCAACAACATTTATTAAATAAAGGATCCTTTCCCCATTGCTTGTTTTTGTCAGGTTTGTCAAAGATCAGGTGGTTATAGATGGGTGGTGTAATAACATTTCTGAGGCCTCTGTTCTGTTCCATTGGTCTATATATCTGTTTTGGTACCAGTACCATGCTGTTTTTGTTACTGAGTCTTGTAGTATAGTTTAAAGTCAGGTAGCATGATGCTTCCAGCTTTGTTCTTTTTATTTAGGATTGCCTTGGCTATATGGGCTCTTTTTGATTCCATATGAAATTTAAAGTAGTTTTTCTCTAATTCTGTGAAGAAAGTTAATGGTAGCTTGATGGGGATAGCATTGAATCTATAAATCACTTTGGGCAGTGTGGCCATGTTCACAATACTGATTCTTCCTATCCATGAGCATGGAATGATTTTCCATTTTGTTTGTGTCCTCTCTTATTTCTTTGATCAATAGTTTGTAGTTCTCCTTGAAGAAGTCCTTCACATCCCTTGTAAGTTGTATTCCTAGGTATTTTATTCTCTTTGTAGCAATTATGAATGGACGTCACTCATGATTTGGCTCTCTTTTTGTCTGTTATTGCTGTATAGGAATGCTTGTGATTTTTGCACATTGATTTTGTATCCTGAGACTTCGCTGAAATTGCTTATCAGCTTACAGATATTTTGGGCTGAGATGATGGGGTTTTATAAATATACAATCATGTCATCTGCAAACAGAGACAATTTGACTTCCTCTCTTCCTATTTGAATACCCTTTATTTCTTCCTCTTGCCTTATTACCCTGGACAGAACTTCCAATACTCTGTTGAATAGGCATGGTGAGAGAGGATGTACTTGTTTTGTGCCGGTTCTCAAAGGGAATGCTTCCAGTTTTGCCCATTCAGTATGATATTGGCTGTGGGTTTGTCATAAATAGCTCTTATTATTTTGAGATACATTCCATCAATACCTAGTATATTGAGAATTTTTAGCATGAAGGGGCATTGAATTTTGTCAAAGGCCTTTTCTGCATCTATTGAGATAATCATGTGGTTTTTGTCATTGGTTCTGTTACGTGATGGATGGTGTTTATTGAGTTACGTATGTTGAACCACCTTGCATACCAGGGATGAAGCCAACTTAATCGTGGTGGATAAGCTTTTTGATGTGCTGCTGGATTCAGTTTGCCAGTAATTTATTGAGGATTTTTGCATTGATGTTCATCAGGGATATTGTTCTGAAATTTTCTGTTTTTGATGTATCTCTGCCCGATTTTGGTATCAGGATGATGTTGACCTCATAAAATGAGTTAGGGAGCATTCCCTCTTTTTCTGTTGTTTGGAATAGTTTCAGAAGGAATAGGACCAGCTCCTCTTTGTACCTCGGGTAAAATTTGGCTGTGAATCCATCCAGTCCTAGACTTTTTTTTATTGGTAGGCCAGTAGTTGCTGTCTCAATTTCAGAACTTGTTTTAGTTCTAGTTAGGGATTCAAATTCTTCCTGGTTTAGACTTGGAAGGGTCTATGTGTCTAGGAATTTACCCATTTCTTCTAGATTTTCTAGTTTATTTGTGTAGAGGTGTTTATAGTCTTCTCTGATGGTAGTTTGTATTTCTGTGGGGTCAGGGGTGATATCCCCTTTATCATTTTTTATTGCGTCTATTTGATTCTTCTCTCTTTTCTTCTTTATTATTCTGGCTAGCAGTCTATCTATTTTGGTAATCTTTACAAAAACGAGTTCCTGACTCCAGCCAAGATGGCTGAATAGGAACAGCTCCAGTCTATAGCTCCCAGCATGAGGGACGCAGAAGACGAATGATTTCTGCATTTCCAACTGAGGTACCAGGTTTATCTCACTGGGGATTGTCAGACAGTGGGTGCAGGAGAGCGGGTGCAGTGCACTGAGCGTGATCCAAAGCAGGGCAAGGCCTTGCCTCACCCAGGGAGCGCATGGGGTCAGGGAATTCCCATTCCTAGCCAAGGAAAGGGGTGACAGATGGCACCTGGAAAATCGGGTCACTCCCACCCTAATATTGCACTTTTCCGACAGTCTTAACAAACGGCACACCAGGAGATTATATCCCGCGCCTGGCTCAGAGGTCCTATGCCCACGGAGCCTTACTTATTGCTAGCACAGCAGTCTGAGATCAAATTGCAAGGTGGCAGCAAGGCTGGAGGAGGGGCACCCGCCATTGCCCAGGCTTGAGTAGGTAAACAAAGCAGCTGGGAAGCACGATCTGAGTGGAGCCCACCACAGCTCAAGGAGGCCTGCCTGCATCTGTAGACTCCACCTCTGGGGGCAGGGAATAGCCAAACAAAAGGCAACAGAAACCTCTGCAGACTTAAATGTCCCTGGCTGACAGCTTTGAAGAGAGTAGTGGTTCTCCCAGCACGGAGTTTGAGATCTGAGAACCGACAGACTGCCTCCGCAAGTGGGTCCCTGACCTCCGAGTAGCCTAACTGGGAGCCACCCCCCGGTAGGGGCAGACTGACGCCTCACATGGCCGGGTACTCCTCTGAGACAAAACTTCCAGAGGAACGACCAGGCAGCAACATTTGCTGTTCACCAATATTCGCTGTTCTGCAGCCTCCACTGCTAATATCCAGGCAAACAGTGTCTGGAGTGGACCTCCAGCAAACTCCAACAGATCTGCAGCTGAGGGTCCTGACTGTTAGAAGGAAAACTAACAAACAGAAAGGACATCCACACAAAAACCCCATCCGTACGTCACCACCATCAAAGACCAAAGGTAGATAAAACCACAAAGATGGGGAAAAAACAGAACAGAAAAACTGAAAATTCTAAAAATCAGAGTGCCTCTCCTCCTCCAAAGGAATGCAGCTCCTCACCAGCAACAGAACAAATCTGGATGGAGAATGACTTTGATGAACTGAGAGAAGAAGGCTTCAGATGATCAAACTTCTCCGAGCTAAAGGAGGAAGTTCGAACCCATGGCAAAGAAGTTAAAAACTTGAAAAAAGATTAGACGAATGGATAACTAGAATAACCAATGCAGAGAGGTCCTTAAAAGACCTGATGGAGCTGAAAACCATGGCACGAGAACTATGTGATGAATGCACAAGCCTCAGGAGCTCGATCAACTGGAAGAAAGGGTATCAGTGAAGGAAGATCAAATGAATGAAATGAAGCTAGAAGAGAAGTTTAGGGAAAAAAGAATAAAAAGAAATGAATAAAGCCTCCAAGAAATATGGGACTATGTGAAAAGACCAAATCTACGTCGGAAAGGTGTACCTGAAAGTGACAGGGAGAAGGGAAGCAAGTTGGAAAACACTCTGCAGGATATTATCCAGGAGAACTTCCCCAATCTAACAAGGCAGGCCAACATTCAAATTCAGAAAATACGGAGAATGCCACAAAGATACTCCTCGAGAAGAGCAACTCCAAGACACATAATTGTCAGATTCACCAAAGTTGAAATGAAGGAAAAAATGTTAAGGGCAGCCAGAGAGAAAGGTCGGGTTATCCACAAAGGCAAGCCCATCAGACTAATAGCTGATCTCTTGGCAGAAACTCTACAAGACAGAAGAGAGTGGGGGCCAACATTCAACATTCTTAAAGAAAAGAATTTTCAACCCAGAATTCATATCCAGCCAAACTAAGCTTCATAAGTGAAGGAGAAATAAAATACTTCACAGACAAGTAAATGCTGAGAGATTTTGTCACAACCAGGCCTGCCCTACAAGAACTCCTGAAGAAAGCACTAAACATGGAAAGGAACAACCGGTACCAGCCACTGCAAAAACATGACAAACTGTAAAGACTATTGAGGCTAGGAAGAAACTGCATCAACTAACGAGCAAAATAACCAGCTAACATCATGATGACAGGATCAAATTCACACATAACAATATTAACCTTAAATGCAAATGGGTTAAATGCTCCAATTAAAAGACACAGACTGGCAAACTGGATAAAGAGTCAAGACCCGTCAGTGTGCTGGATTCAGGAAACCCATCTCACATGCAGAGACACACATAGGCTCAAAATAAAAGGATGGAGGAAGATCTACCAAGCAAATGGAAAACAAAAAAAGGCAGGGGTTGCAATCCTAGTCTCTGATAAAACAGACTTTAAGACAGCAAAGATCAAAAGAGACAAAGAAAGCCATTACATAATGGTAAGGGGATCAATTCAACAAGAAGAGCTAACTATCCTAAATACATATGCAGCCATACAGGAGCACCCAGATTCATAAAGCAAGTTCTTAGAGACCTACAAAGAGACTTAGACTCCCACACAATAATAATGGGAGACTTTAACACCCCTCTGTCAACATTAGACAGATCAACAAGACAGAAAGTTAAAAAGGATATCCAGGAACTGAACTCAGCTCTGCACCAAGCAGACCTAATAGACATCTACAGAACTCTCCACCCCAAATCAACAGAATATACATTCTTTTCAGCACCACACCACACCTATTCCAAAATTGACCACATAGTTGGAAGTAAAGCACTCCTCTGCAAATGTAAAAGAATAGAAACTATAACAGTCTCTCAGACCACAGTGCAATCAAACTAGAACTCAGGATTAAGAAACTCACTCAAAACCGCTCAACTACATGGAAACTGAACAACCTGCTCCTGAATGACTACTGGGTACATAACGGAATGAAGGCAGAAATAAAGATGTTCTTTGAAACCAATGAGAACAAAGACACAACATACCAGAAACTCTGTGACACATTTAATGCAGTGTGTAGAGGGAAATTTATAGCACTAAACGCCCACAAGAGAAAGCAGGAAAGATCTAAAATTGACACCCTAACATCACAATTAAAAGAACTAGAGAAGCAAGAGCAAACACATTCAAAAGCTAGCAGAAGGCAAGAAATAACTAAGATCAGAGTAGAACTGAAGGAAATAGAGACACAAAAAACCCTTCAAAAAGTCAATGAATTCAGGACCTGGTTTTTTGAAAAGATCAACAAAATTGATAGACTGCTAGCAAGACTAATAAAGAAGAAAAGAGAGAAGAATCAAATAGACGCAATAAAAAATGATAAAGGGGATATCACCACCGATCCCACAGAAATACAAACTACCAGCAGAGAATACTACAAACACCTCTACGCAAATAAACTAGAAAATCTAGAAGAAACAGATAAATTCCTTGACACATACACCTTCCCAAGACTAAAACAGGAAGAAGTTGAATCTCTGAATAGACCAATAACAGGCTCTGAAATTGAAGCAATAATTAACAGCTTACCAACCAAAAAAAGTCCAGGACCAGATGGATTCACAGCCGAATTCTACCAGAGGTACAAGGAGGAGCTGGTACCATTCCTTCTGAAACTATTCCAATCAATAGAAAGAGATGGAATCCTCCCTAACTCATTTTATGAGGTCAGCATCATCCTGATACCAACACCTGGCAGAGACACAACAAAAAAGAGAATTTTAGGCCAATATCCCTGATGAACATCGATGCAAAAATCCTCAATAAATCACTGGCAAACCGAATCCAGCAGCACATGAAAAAGCTTATCCACCATGATCAAGTGGGCTTCATCCCTGGGATGCAAGGCTGGTTCAACATACGCACATCAATAAACGTAATCCAGCATATAAACAGAACCAATGACAAAAACCACATGATTATCTAAATAGATGCAGAAAAGGACTTTGACAAAATTCAACAACCCTTCATGCTAAAAACTCTCAATAAATTAGGTATTGATGGGACGTATCTCAAAATAATAAGAGCTATCCATGACAAACCCACAGCCAATATCATACTGAATGGGCAAAAACTGGAAGCATTCCCTTTGAAAACTGGCACAAGACAGGGATGCCCTCTCTCACCACTCCTATTCAACATAGTGTTGGAAGTTCTGGCCAGGGCAATCAGGCAGGAGAAGGAAATAAAGGGTATTCAATTAGGAAAAGAGAAAGTCAAATTGTCTCTGTTTGCAGATGACATGATTGTATATTTAGAAAACCCCATTGTTTCAGCCCAAAACCTCCTTAAGCTGATAGGCAACTTCAGCAAAGTCTCAGGATACAAAATCAATGTGCAAAAATCACAAGCTTTCTTATACACCAACAACAGACAAACAGAGAGCCAAATCATGAGTGAACTCCCATTCACAATTGCTTCAAAGAGAATAAAATACCTAGGAATACAACTTACAAGGGATGTGAAGGACCTCTTCAAGGAGAACTACAAACCACTGCTCAAGGAAATAAAAGAGGATACAAACAAATGGAAGAACATTCCATGCTTATGGGTAGGAAGAATCAATATCATGAAAATGGCCATACTGCCCAAGGTAATTTATAGATTCAATGCTATCCCCATCAAGCTACCAATGACTTTCTTCACAGAATTGGAAAAAACTACTTTAAAGTTCATATGGAACCAAAAAAGAGCCCGCATCGCCAAGTCAATCCTAAGCCAAAAGAACAAAGCTGGAGGCATCACGCTACCTGACTTCAAACTATACTACAAGGCTACAGTAACCAAAACAGCATGGTACTGGTACCAAAACAGAGATATAGACCAATGGAACTGAACAGAGCCCTCAGAAATAGTGCCACATGTCTGCAGCTATCTGATCTTTGACAAACCTGACAAAAACAAGCAATGGGGAAAGGATTCCCTATTTAATAATAATAGGGAATAGGATTGCCTATTTTATGATGATAATTTGTTATTTAGTGAATGATATCATTGGCTTTTAATTAAATAAAATGTTTGAAAACTTTTAAGAAGACCAGAAAAAGAAATCAGCAAGTATATTAAAACAGTGACAATCAAAGGGAAGAGTCCTTTTTTTTTTTGAGATGGAGTCTTGCTCTGTTACCCAGGCTGGAGTGCAGTGGCGTGATCTCGGCTCACTGCAAGCTCCGCTTCCTGGGTTGACGCCATTTTCCTGCCTCAGCCTCCCGAGTAGCTGGGACTGCAGGTGCCCACCACCGCGCCAGGCTAATTTTTTGTATTTTTAGTACAGACGGGGTTTCACCATGTTAGCCAGGATGGTCTCCATCTCCTGACCTCGTGATCCGCCCTCCTCAGCCTCCCAAAGTGCTGGGATTACAGGCATGAGCCACCGCGCCAGGCCCATTATTATTATTTTTTTCAATTGGGAAATGATTCTAATCGTCAGCTTGAACTCCATGCCCATATTTCAAAATGACTCTTCTTGTTATATACATATCTTAAACATCCCCACCTGAGTGTTGAATGTAAATTCCTAAACAAAACACCTGTTACACAGAAAATCGCTTAGGTACAAATAAATGAATGATTTCAGGTATATTGTGCCACAAAGCTCTATCAACTATATTCTCTTGTACAGGGAATTAAATTTGAAAGAGGTAAAGAATAATGGTGAATGCTAGAGAAAGCTATGAAAAATTGGTGTATGTTTTCAGTTTCATCACATTTTTCACCCTTGAACTTAAAAGGGATTTATCCATGTGTAAAAACAATCTCTCAGATTCACATTTACTGATGTTGAGTTGAATTTTAGGGGCTCAATTTTTACATTCCAAAAACCAAAACCAGGTGAGAATATCAGACTTTACAAAAGTCAAATAAATACTTGAGCAGAAAAGTGATTTTATATATGAAAATATATTCTTTTGTTAATCTTAGTATCTGTAGATTATAAAAAATATAATATTTCATTTTGAAATCAAGGCTTCGTACTATTTTCACCTGGGACACTTTACAAAAGATGTTCTGTGTTCCTTGATGTTGTGGTAGGGACCCATAATTTATATACTCATGATATGTTGCTCTCGGTTTACTTCTGCTGTACTTATGCAACAAGTAATCAGAGGGGAGGGTTCACTTTACCTCACAATTCACATTAACAAGACAGATGTGTTGAGTGACATTGCTTGACATTGGTGTTTAAGTTGTTGTTTATCAGTGGAAGACACAAGATGTAGCCAGGTATGGTAAACATTGATGGCTCCCAGGAGAGAACATAACTGTCAGCGAAGTTAAAAGGAGCAGTGCAAACTCAAAAAGGACAAAGATTCTATAGTGATAATGCAGAATAAAATAGATACTAACAAAAGCAAACCAAAGTGAGCAGCTGATACGTATATATGTATACATACACATTTATCATTATAATACCCCATTAGAAGAGTTTCATTTGCATCTATGAAATCTAGCTATAAAATGACTCTGATTAGAAAGCTTTTCATAAGAGAATGCAAAAGTCTAAAAATGATTCTTATCAGTTGCATTCTTTTTGAACAACATTCCAAGTATCGAATACTACTGTAATGCATCAGTGATGGCATACAATTATATTTAAGCCTCAAGGCACAATGAAAGTGCCAAAAGGTTTAATCAAGTAGACAGTATTAGAGCATGTTTCTAAGCAATGTCTCCCTTTACAATCTCTTATGCTTGTGCAGATCCCTACAGTGGTGTTTATCTGACTCTTCTCCATCTCTGAAATGCCCAGTGATTTTCCCAGAATGATCTTATTTAGGTTGACACTCTTTAGGGGCTGATTCTGCTCTCAGTCAGATCCTGTTAGGAGTGTTTACACAAGAGAGCCTATTGTGATCTTCTCAGGGACATTTATTTTTCATTAACTTTACTTGCTTGATTAAAATAAAAATTGACTTATGTTTTTGATTTCTCAGGCTATATTAATTAGCAGGCCTAGTTCTAGAAGATGGTAACTATATAGTTTTATCTCGAAGTCTCTTGGATGCTTAGGGACTTGGAATAAAAGGAAGCCATTGCTATTATATAAGTGATATATTTGCAATATTGTTCTTATTAATAGAGAATTACTTTTGAGGTTTTGAACACTTTTAGAATTAACATAGAAAGTTTGGATATTTTGGGGATGCTCCTAATATATTTAACAATTTAGTAAAACATACATTAGAACCCAAACAGTTGGATAGTCATATATTTGCTGAATGATCATTCTAATTTGAGTGTTTTTCAGCATTTGAGTGAAATTGCCAATGGATATAATAAAACTAGAATACAGTACTTTCTGTTAACTGAACATCCTAAGGTGTTTACAAGTTTTTACAATGTATACATCGTCATAGTAAAATTAATAAGAAGCACAAAATCAAAAGAAATTTTTAAGAAGAAAAACATTTAGAAATTGTATGGTTGTTCTGACATTTTACCCCATGTCATTCTATGGAAGTCAGCATGCAGTCTGTAATTACGTACCCTTAAAATCAAATATAATAAGAAATAATTGCCATGCAAGGTCATTTCTTGTCATGAAGAAAGTTGAGCAAGAAATAAGAATATATTACTGCTGATGTTCACAGGGGGTAACCAAAATCTCGTATCCAAATATCTATAGAGAGAACAATAAATTCATTAGCAGTTGTCAAAAAGCGGTCTGAGTCTTACATTCATTTTTTCTTTGTTTCATAATGAAGTATTCTCAAGTAACTAATCAGGAATCAAACTGATTTTAGTAATTGCCACCTTGATAATTTCTGAGTAATGCTGGTGGGTCAGCTAATTCCAGGTCATAGTAATCTTAGAGGTGGATAATTGGGTACTATTATTATTGCATTTACTCAAGAATACAAATGGTTGATTTAGTGTAATAAAAAGACTATATGCACTGAAAAGGAATCATGTTACAGGTATTTGGTCATACTGTTGTTATCTGGAAGATTTCCTGGTAACCAGCATAGTAAAACTATTTCCTTCCTGATCTTCAAAAAATCTTACCTTTGCAGAAGTGATATTAGCAGACTAAAACAATCTATAGAACTCAACCTCAGACTCTGCTTGGCCAGAATTACAACTTATTTTATAAACAGAGAAAAAATGTATTTCAGGAAGGTTTGAAAATACAAATGAGGCCTGGCACGGTGGTTCACGCCTGTAATCCCAGCACTTTGGGAGCCCGAGGCGGGTGGATCACCTGAGGTCGGGAGTTGGAGACCAGCCTGACCAACATGGAGAAACCGTGTCTCTACTAAAAGTACAAAAATATTAGCAGGGCATGGTGGTGCATGCCTGTAATCTCAGCTACTCGGGATGCTGATGTAGGAGAATCACTTGAACCCAGGAGGCAGAGGTTGTGGTGAGCCAAGATCACACCATTGCGCCCCAGCCTGGGCAACAAGAGCAAAACTCCATCTCAAAAAAAATAAATAAATAAATAAAAAAGAAAGAAAGAAAGAAAATACAAATGAACTAATAGAATAGTGATTCAAATGTCTGCCTCACTTTGGCTAGGGAGATAAATGCTGTGCTTGCTTGGTTACAGTTTCCAAGCTTGCCTACTAACTTGTATCTGTTGCTTAAATATTATAAAAATAAAGAATATTTCACAAGTTGAATTAATTATCAAAGCTTTTACTCCCCTAACATGCTAACTCTGTGCTAATTCCTCTGTGAGCCTTAACATTTTCAAATGCTGTATTATGGTATCATTCTATTGATTTTCAGTTCCATTTTCCGACCTCACAATCTAAAAAACAGGATTTTCTGACTTTTATAAATAACTAAATTGATGTAGCTATTGCCTTCACTATATCACCTCTATCTGGCCACTTTCTTCTGTCTCAGCAGCCACAAGTTTTATCCTAGCCCTTGCTACCTGTTACCACAAATATACCAGTGACCTTGCAGATCTTTGTTGTTGGTCATCCTATTATCTTTATTATATATCGTTGTCCAAGATTTCTGTAACAACTTTCTCTGGAACTTTATTTCCTCTCTTCAGAACAATAAACTGATTCCCGAAATGGTTCTACCTAATAAAAACTCTGATTCCTTTCAGGTTTGCCTTTAACCTTGGAGTTTATACATATACTTTCTTACCCATGAAACAATTTTGTTAGGATTGGATTGTGTATGAATACCTGGCTAGGCCTAAGTGGCCTTTCAAGTTATTAGGAATAAAGATACTTGAAAAATAGGCCTTTTTCCTGATCAAGAACATTATTTATCAACTAGACCCATTCTACCATCTGTAGCTCATTGTTAATTACTTTTCTAAATACAAATCAATTTCAGGCTTCCTAACCTTAGTCTACAACCCCATCTTTCCTCTCTTCTTGACCTTTACTGATAGTCTTTCATTCTTTAGAAGGTTTCTAAACCCTTGCTCTCTTTGAAGCACAGCGGAACAGAGCCATTCTTTCTAAATGATGGTAAGTTATTTTCCAACTCTAATTACTTTAACACTACTTAAGTTATATTTTCTAGTATTCTCTCACATGTCTACAAATTAATGTCCCTAGAATTCAAAAGAGAGAAGTGAGCCAGTGCAAAGGAACTTAAATATTTATGTTTATGTCCTAACTCTCCAGGTCTTGCAGGTAATTATCTATAGTTACTCTTATTGTGTAACAGTAAGCCAGTAGTCTTTAAACTTTTATTGTAGATAAAAATTTACTCCTCTAAATAAGGAAGCATTACGTAAAATGCAGAATTTTTGACCCACCTCTTGAAATTTCTATCTGAGACTCTTTATATTAAATGGCACAGCCAGTACTACTCTTAGAAAGCCACACCTAAAAACACTTGGTATCTGTTGGAGGAAGATGAGACACAAAGGAACAACTTCACATTTAATGTATATAGAGTGCTTGAATGAGTATAGCATACATGTTGGTATACACACATTTTACTTGCTTGTTTTGGTACATGCTGAGTCAGTTTGCTGCCTCATTTCCCATTATAATTATATTTTCCATACAAAGAGGGGATAGCACTTCATCTCAGAAAAAAAACCTGATGTCACAGTGTACTACATACACAGTGGGATTTTAATACTGTGATTTTACTAGTTACTTTTGTGTTTTGTTGAACAACTTCTTTGTACCAAACCCATTTAATGTGGTTTACAAATATTTTCTCGAATTGACATAAGAACCTTGTAAGGTAAGTCTAAGTGCATTCCATATTATAGACAAAGAAATTGAAACCCATAGAGGCTCATGAACATATCTGTGAACAAACATTTAATAAGTGGCTGAGCTAAAATCTAAATTTGACTCCTGATTCCATGTTTTTCTCCATAATGTCAGATAGCTGATTTTGTTTGATTGACTGTCTTGTTAGATGAATTATAAATTTGCATTAGGGCTTTATTTGGATAAAGTATTTTAAGTCATCATATCAATTTATCTTTGGTTTTAGAAAAAATATAGACAAAAATATTTAGCATGGCAAATCATAACCAAGAGAATTTCAAATACTGTCCTATGATTTTGTTTTTTGTGGTTATCACACTTGAAAGTGATCCCATGAACTCTGTCTCCTAGAATTCATGCCTTTGTGTATCATCTCCCCTGTGATTCTAATCAATTGTATGTATTGATCATGTTTAGGTGATTACATAAGATTGTATTTCCTATATTGGTAGAATTTCTTTCTGTTGCTTGCTTTGAAGAAGCAAGTTTTTTTTGTTTGTTTGTTTTTTTATAAACCCTACAGTTTCAAGAAAAGGAATTCTGTCAATAATCTTAGGAAGTTTGAAAACAGATTCTTCCTCAGTCAAGCTCTGATGAGATCTCAGCCCTGGTGATCACTTTAATTTCAGCCTGTGACCCTTTAGCAGGTAACCCAATTAAGCCATGCCTGGTCTCCCGACTCACAGAAACTGAGATAATAAACGTATGTTGTTTTCAGCCATTAAGTCTGTGGTAATTTGTTATGCAGCAATAGAAGACTAATACGGTTTTGACTCATTTTTATCCTTGGAGTCTAATTATTGATTACCTAACCAGATACTGAGTTTTTCTCTTTTCAGCATACGTAAATTGAGATAGCATTTTTTCCCATGTCTTAAAACCATTATATGAATGAAAATGCCTATGTTTTATTTGGATATGGGAAATAATTAATTTTTCTCTTTTTAATCCTTTTAACCCCTATAAAACCCTCATTAATTGACTAGACTAAGCATAACTCTTTGCCTCAGTGAGCCTGTTCTACATTAGCTAATTTTTTTTACTTTATGTTTTCCTGCTGTGTTTTAAAAATGTTTTATCAGCATCTAGTAAATGTGTGCATAATACTTTTTACTGTCATTTAAGGTTACACACATTTCCTCAAGTTTATTAAACTAGAGCTTTAGTATTTTATGATACTTGGGTTTATGATTATAGATTTTAAATGACTGAGAGAGAAGAGACCATCAACAATGAGGTCTTGACCTCTACCAACCTTTCTTGTGTCCCCACCATTTCTCCAAAATCTCCCCAGAAGAATACGAGGTTTAATATCTAAATAAAATGTAGGTAGAACATTGTGTTATTTTGAGTTCTCTAGAGATAACCAATTATATGTATATAATTAGCTATATATATAATTTCACATATATATAAAATAAGGTAAGGTATTAGCTCATGTGATTATAGAGGCTGAGAAGTCCCACAATGTATTCCCACAATCTGTCATTTGCAAGCTGTAGACCAAGGAAAGCTGGTGGTATAGTTCAAAGGCCTGAGAGCCAAAGAGTCAATGGTAGATTCAAGTCCAGGTCTAAAGACCTGAGAACCAGGAGCACTGAGGGCAGGAGATCAATGTCCCAGCTCAAGCAATTAGACACAGAACAAATTTAACCTTACTCTACCCTTATATTCTAGTTAGACCTTCAACAAATTGGATTATATCCGCATACACTGAGAAGGGCCATCTTCTTTTCCCAGTTCACCAATTCAAATGCAAATCTTTTCTGGAAACACTCTTACAGACACCCCCAGAAATAATGTTTAGTCAACTATCTGGGTATCCCATGGCCCAGTCAAGTAGACACATAAAAGTAACCATTTAGTAAGTATACACACATGTATTTGCTATGCATAAACCCTGTATATTTTTACAGAGTCAAGCTTCAGTCTTGGGAAAGGCTGCTGGGTAAATTTAAGAAAAAATTAAATTGCTCAGCAAAATGAGAAAATACAAAAATTTTTAATATTTTTATCCTACTGTCTTATTTTTTAAAAAGTCCTCTTTATACAACTTCTAAGTTTTATACTTCTAAATTGTGAAGTGATCACATCAACATTCATAACCTCCCTATATTATGTGCAAAAATAGAATTCCAACGTATAAAAAATGTTTTTCAACTTTTATCTTAGAGTCAGGAGTTACATGTGCAGGTTTGTTACCTAGGCATATTGTGGGATGCTGAGGTTTGAAGTACAAATGAATCTGTAAAACAAGTAGTGAGCATAGTACCCAGTAGGTAGTTTCTTTCAATCCTACCTCTCTCCCTCTTTCCCTCTCTTATATTCCACAATGTCTATTATTCCCATTTTTATGACCATGTGTACCTAATATTAAGCCCCAACTTATAAGTGAGAACATGTGGTACTTGGTTTTTTGTTTCAAATTTAGGTAGCTTAGGATAAAGGCCGCCAGGTACATCCCTATTGCTGCAAAGGACATTATTTTATTCTTTTTTATGGCTGTGTAGTACTCCATAGTGTTTGTTTATCACATTTTCTTTGTCCAAACGTTTGTTGGTAAGTACCTGAGTTGATTCCATGTTTTTGCTACTGTGAGGAGCGCTGTGATAAATATAGGTGCATATGCATTTTTGGTAGAATGATT
Organism: Pongo abelii; assembly: GCF_028885655.2. Classification (NCBI taxonomy): domain Eukaryota; kingdom Metazoa; phylum Chordata; class Mammalia; order Primates; family Hominidae; genus Pongo; species Pongo abelii. The sequence goes on from NC_071996.2 coordinate 86,688,435, forward strand.
TTGTATTCCTTTGTGTATATACCCAGTAGTGAGATTGCTGGGTCAAATGGTGGTTCTAAATTATTTGAGAAATTGCAAAATTGTTTTCTGCAGTGGCTGAACTAATTTACATTTCTACCAAAAGAGGATGTTTCCTTTTTTCCACAGCCTTGCCAACATTTGTTGTTTTTTTGACATTTTAGTAATAGCCATTCTGACTGACATGACATGGTATCTCATTGCAGTTTTGATTTGAATTTCTCTGATGATTAGTGATGTTGAGCACTTTTTTCAAGTTTGTTGGCCATTTGTATATCTTCTTTTGAGCAGTGTCTTTTCATGTCTTTTGCTCACTTTTTAATGGTGTATTTGTTTTTTTTGCTTATTGATTTGTTTAAGCTCCTTACAGATTCTGGACATTAGACTTTTGTCAGATACAGTTTGTAAATATTTTTTCCCATTATGTAGGTTGTTTGCTTACTCTGTGGATAGTTTTTTTTTTTTTTCTTTCTTTTTGCTGTGCTCTTTAGTTTAATCAGGTCTCATTCAACAATTCTTACTTTTCCTCAATTGCTCTGAGGACTTAGCCATAAATTATTTGCCAATGCTGATATTGAGAAGGATATTTCTTGGTTTTCTTACAGAAGTTTTATAGTTTGAGGCATTACATTTATGTCTTTAATCCATCTTGAGTTAATTTTGGTACATGGTGATGGGTAGAGGTCTAGTTTCATTATTCTGTATATGCATAGCCCACTAGCCAGAACCATTTATTGAATAGGGAGTCTTCTTCCTATTCCTTATTTTTGTCAACTTTGCCAAAGATCAGATGGTTGCAGGTATGCTACTTTATTTCTGGGTTCTCTATACTATTTCATTGGTCTCTGTGTCTGTTTTTGAACTAGTACCATGACATTTTAGTTACTGTAGCCTGGTAGTATAGTTTGAAGGTGGGTACTGTGATGCCTACAGCTTTTTTTTTTTTTTTTTTTTTTGCTTAGGATTGATTTGGCTATTGGGCTATTTTTTTGGTTCCATATGAATGTCAGAACAGTTTTTTTCTAATTCCTTGAAAAATATCATTGGTAATTTGATAGAAATAGCATTGAATCTGTAAATTGCTTTGAGCAGTGTGGTCAATACTGATTCTTTCAATTCATGAGCATGGAGTATTATTCTGTTTATTTGTGTCACCTCTGATTTCTTTTGGCAGTATTTTGTAATTCTCCTTGTGGAGATATTTCACCTTCTTGGTTAGCTGTATTCCTAGGTATTTTATTCTTTTTGTGGCTATTGTAAATGGGATTGTGTTCTTGATTTGGCTCTCAGCTTGGATAGTATTTGTGTATATTAATGCTACTAATTTTTGTACATTAATTTTTTTATCCTGAAGTTTTACTGAAGTCATCAACTCTAGGAGACTTTTGTTGGAGTCTTTAGGGTTCCCTAGTTGCAGAATCATATCATGAATGAAGAGAGATAGCGTGACTTCTTTTTCAATTTGTGTGCCTTTTATTTATTTATCTTTCCTGATTTCTCTGGTGGCGACTGGTAGTACTATGCTGAATAGGAGTGGTGAGAGTAGGTATCCTTGTCTTGTTCCCGTTCTCAAGGGGAATACTTCCAGCTTTTGCCTGTTTGGTATGATGTTGGCCGTGGGTTTGTTATAGATGGCTCTTACTATCTTGAGGTATGTTCCTTCAGTGTCTAGTTTCTTGAGGGTTTTTATCACAAAGCAGTCTTGGATTTTATCAAAAGATTTTTCTCCATCTGTTGAGATGTTTTTGTTTTTGTTTTTGTTTTTAATTCTCTTTATGTGGTGAATCACATTGATTTGCATATGTTGAGCCAAACTTGCATCCTAGAAATGAAGCCTATTTGAGCAAGGTGAATTAACTTTTTGATGTGCTGTTGAATTTGGTTTGCTAGTATTTTGTTGATGATTTTGGCATCTATGCTCATCATAGATATTAGCCAGTAGTTTTTTTGTTGTTATTGTGTGTTTACAAGGCTTTGGTATCAGGCAAATAGAATGAATTAGGGATAAATCATTCCTCCTCAAATTTTTGGAATAATTCTAGTACCAGCTCTTCTTTGTACATCTGGTAGAATTTGGCTGTGAATCCATTTGGTCAAAAGTTTTTTCTGTCGGTAGATTTTTTATTACTGATTCCATTTCAGAACTTGATATTGGTCTGTGCAGTGTTTAAATTTCTTCCTGACTCAGTCTTGGGGGGTTGTATGCTTTCAGGAATGTATCAATTTCCTCTAGATTTTCCAGATCGTGCAGAGATATTCATAAAAGTCTCTGAGTATCATTTGTATTTTTGTGGGATCAATTGTACTGTCACCTTTGTCATTTCTGATTTTGCTTATTTGGATCTTGTCTCTTTGTTCATCTATCTAGCAGTCTATAAATTTTGTTTATCTTTTCAAATACCTACTTTTGGTTTTGTTGATTCTTTCTATGTATTTTTCATTTTCAACTTCTTTCAGTTCTGCACTGATTCTAGTTATTTCTTTTCTTCAGCTAGCTTTGGGCTTGTTTCATTTTTGTTTTTCTTGTTCCTCTGGTGTAATATTTGATTGTTAATTTGAGATCTTTCTAACTTTTTGAGGTTGGTGCTTAGCATTATAAACATTCCTGTTAACACTTTTTTTTAATGCTACATCCTGGAGATTTTGGTATATTGTTTCTCTGTTTTCATTTATTTCAAATAATTATCTTGATTTTGTTATTTAAAAGTTATTCAGTAGCAAATTGTTAATTTCCATGTAACTGTGTAGTTTTGAGAGGTATTCTTGGTATTGATTTCTATTTTTATTCCACTGTGGTCGAGTATTGTTGGTATGATTTCTTTTTTTTTTTGGTATTCATTAAGATTCCCCCAAGGATCTCCTGTATAGCTCGTCTACAGGTTAGGAATTCTCTTAGTCCTTGCTTCTCTGGAAGAGCTGTTATTTCTCCTTCACTTGTGAAGCTTAGTTTGGTGGGATATGAAATTCTGGGCTGAAATTTCTTTTCTTTAAGAATGCTGAAAATAGGCCCACGACCTCTCCTGGCTTATAAGGTTTCTGCTGAGAAGTCTGTTCTGAGCCTCATGGGTTTCCCTTTGTATATGATCTGCTCTTTTTCTCTAACTACCATTAAGTTTTTTTTCTTTAGTATTAACCTTAAATAGACTGGTGACTATATGCCTGTTGATTTTCATTTTGTATATTATCTCACAGGTATTCTCTGGATTTCTTGTCTCTGGATGTCTATTTTTAGCAAGATTAAAGATTTCTTAAATTATTCCTTGAAATATGTTTTCCAGGTTGTTTACACTTCTATTTCTCTCAGATACGCCAATAATTTGTAGGTTTGGTAGCTTTACGTATTTTTATATTTCTCAAAGACTTTTTTTATTTTTTTAAATTCTTTTTATTTTTCTCTGAGTGTGTTAGTTCAAAAGACCAAGCTCTCAGTGTCTTTCTTCTGCTTAGTCCACTCTATTGATGAAGCTTTTAATTTTTTGTTTGTTTGTTTTTGAGACGGCATTTTACTCTGTTGCCCAGGATGAAGTGCAGGGGCAGGATCTTGGCTCCCTGCAACTTCGACCTCCCAGGTTCAAGAGATTCTCCTGCCTTAGACTCCTGAGTAGCTGAGATTACAGGAATTCACCACTACGCATGGCTAATTTTTTGTATTTTTAGTAGAGACAGGGTTTCATCATGTTGTCCAGGCTGGTCTCGAACTCCTGACCTCAGGTGATCCACCTGCCTTGGCCTCCCAAAGTGCTGGGATTGCAGGAGTGAGCTACAGCACCCAGCCTAAATTGTTATTTTGAAATTCTTTAAGTGAGTTTTTTAAGCCTAGAAATTCTGACTGATTTCTTTTTAAGATGTTTATCTCTTCCTTCATTTCCTGGATTGCTTTAGTAAGAGTGTCTTTGTTTGATTATCAACCTTGTCTTGGATCTCATTGAGCTTCCTTGCAATCTATGGTTTGAATTATTTGTCATTTCTGAGTTTCCATTTCAGTTAGGGTGCATTGCTGAAGAGCTAGTACAATCCTTTCCTGGTGTCACTGCATTCAGATCTTTCATTTGGCTGGAATTCTTGCACTGGTTTCTTCTCATCTGGAGATCCTGGCACCTCTAAGTTTTGTAATTATTTTTATGTGGGTAGGATTTTTTCTTTTTCTTCCTTTCCCTACAATGTTATTATTATTTTCTTCTTTCTCTTTCCTTTCCTCTCTATTTCTAGGAGTCGTAAGGCATGCTGGTAGGGTCTCTTGGCTTTGTTTCTATAGTGCTATGCATTTCTTTCAGCAGGTTTTATATTAGGCTGTGGAGTTTGACACATAAGCCCATAGATGGTGCTTATTGGTAAGAACAGGCTGTGGCCAGTGTGGCTGGGTATATACTTGATCCTTGTTTACTGGCAGCTCTCTGTTGCCTCAGGCATTGGGATGATTTGTTGAGTATACAGTAGTTTGAGCTCCCTGTTGTGCCCTAGGAGCAAGAGACTGAAGGGTGGGACCAAAACAGACAGGTTGACCTATGGGTCCCCCATGCCAGGCAGAGGCACCAGCAACAAGGGAGAATCCAGTGAGCAGCCACCAAGCACCCAAAGGTGTACCTAGGTGTGGAGGTAGGAAAACACCTACCTCAGCTCTAAGTTGTCTGCACAGGAGAAAGGATGGCCTAGATTTCTAATCTAGTAGAATGGGTACTCCAGATGTCTGGAGATCTGCCTGGGCATGTAGCAGAGTGGGTCCTGCTGCACTAATATTTCTGCACAGGAGGGGTTGGGCAACTCAGACTGCTGATTCAGGTGATCTTGTGCTCCAAACTGTGCCTTGGTTTGGAGTGGAGAAGGCCTCACTGCACCACAATCTACGTTTGGGAAAAGTGGAGCAGCTTAGGCTGCTGAATCAGGCAAACAGGTGCTTCACAAGTCTGGAGATCAGCCTGGGCTTGGAGAAGTAAGGGCTTCTTTGCATCAGAAACTCTGCACAGGAAGGGTGGAGCAGGTCAGATTGCTGATCCAGATGAGCAGTGCTCTGAATGACTGGATTTCTGCCTGAGCATGGAGCAGAAATGATCCCCCAGCACCAAGATCTCTGCATAGGAGGAGCACGGCAACTCAGGCTGCTGGGCTAAGCAAGCAGGTGCTCTGAATGCCTGGAGATCTGCCTCGTTGTATAGTAGAGAAGATTCCCCTGTGGCTGGATCTCTGCACAGGAAGGTTGGGACAGCTCAGCATGCTGATTCAGTCAAAGTAGTACTCCAAATGTACAGGATCTGCCTGGGAATGGAATAGAGAGGGCCCCCCACACCACAATTTATGTCCAGGAATGGTAGGGTGGCTCAAGCTGCTGAACCAGGGTAACAGGTGTTATGGATGCCTTGATATCTGCCTGGGCATGGAGCATAGAGCCCCACTGCAAAATCTATGTCCAGGAAGGGTTGGGTAGCTCAGGCTGCTGGTCCAGGCAAGCAGATGGTCCAAATTCCTGGATTTCTCTCTGGGGGTAGAGCAGAGGGGACTCTACTGCACCATGATTTCCAAGGAGCAGAATGGGCTACTCAGCAAAGTCACACACAGATGAGTTCCATGTCACCAAACTGGCCCTTGATGCAAGTCTTGTTACCCAGGAGAAACCGCAGCTGTAGGAGCTCTCTTCCTGCCCTAGGCCTGCTATGGGGAGGGCACAATTTTAGCCATACTGCTGAGGCACTTTCTGGCTGTGGAAGTCCCTACCCCGCTCCAGAGCAGATACTCTAATCTCTGGTCTGAGACTAAAATGTTTGTGCAGCCACACTGCCAGGTAACCAAGGAATGAATAATGAAATAATGAAAGCATCATAATCTGCAAGTAATGTGATTTTATATGTAAAAATTTCAAGACTCTACAGCAAAACTATTGAAATTGTTAAGTTAATGTGTCAAGTTGCTGGGCTCCATTATGTATTACAGTATATTATATGTTTATATACCAGCAATAAATTTGGAACTTGAGAAAATAAGGTATTTTGATTTTGCCAAAAAATCAAAATATATAAATTACCTAAGAATAAATCAATTAAACATGTACAAGACCTCTAAACTGAAAACTAAAAAATATATTGAGGAGAAAAGTAGAAAAGTATCCTCATTATTTTGGGTTAAAAATTTTTCCTAAATGGGACAGAAAACTACTAATCATGAAGGAAAAAAATTACAAATTAAACTATGTGAAAATGAAAAACCTATACTTACTGAAAAATGTCATTTACTGAGCAAAAATGCAGGCCAGAGAATAAATGGAATTATTTGCAGTACATATATCCAATGAAGAAAGTTTTATAGCCAGTGAAGAAAATGCAAATTACTCCTACAAGTGATTGAAAAGAAAGAAAAAGAGCATCTGATAGAAAATGATTTCAAAAGTCTATAAGATGAAATAGAAAGTATGCTTGAAGCACTGCTACTGCATACCAAAGTATAATGCTTATCTCAAAAAAACCCACTAAGATTGCTTGGATTATGAGCTGAACGAGCTGGTTTTCTTTATGGAACAGCATTTTCATTTGAAAAGTAACAGACAAATTACAGTTATTACAATTTGGGTATTTGTCATCAATTTTCTTTTGTTTTGTTAATCATAAAATTTGAACTTTCAGGGAAAAAACAGAATTTTAGAAAATTTTCATACACCACTGTAAGCTTGAAAGTTTACAATGCAAAACACTTAGCTATCTGATTAGATCATTTCTAACAAATGTGGTGGTTTTTATACTGTATGATATGTATTTCAAAGTTTGGAAGATCTGCATAACTCAGTGAGCTAATGTTTTACAAATGACCAATGCATGAAGTAACACAAACTAGCAAGGGTTAAATTCCATTAAAATAAAAGAGAGATCAACAGATTTTCATATAATGGAATATAAAAACTACAATGATATTTAGATTCCACATTGCAACTAAGTTTAAGAAACTACCATTTGTTGAGTTTGGACATATTATCAGAAAGAATAATAATAAATTATTTTCAGTAAAATAATCTGAAAAGATTTCTCTCTTTTCTAACTATATAACTACATGAGGAGAAATTCTTATTATATACTTCAACCAAAACAATATATTGCAACTTACTGGATGCAGAAGAAGATATGAGACTCCATCTGTCCTCTCTTAAGCCAGAAATTAAAGAAATTAGAAAAAAATATAAAACATTACCACTTCTTAGTTTGTTTTAGGAGATATATCTTTTTTAAATAAAAATAATCTGACTAATGGTACTATTACTGATATTTTAAAAGCATTAATAAACATTTTAAAATTTGTCAGTTTTAATTTCTAAGGCAGTAAATATTAACAGATATAACCCACATAAAGAAAAGCTCATTGGAGTCCCCACTGACTTTCAAAATTATAAAAGGATGTGGAGACCAAAAGTTTTAAAAACCATCATTGTTGAGCTGTGAAATGAAGCGAGAGAATCTGAGAGGTGTGCCATGTGGCCTGAGACTGTAGAAGTCAATAGAGAAAACCCTGAGTTCTGAGATTGGCAGAGTACCAGGGTGCTGATGGGCCTTTAGATCTGGTTTGTTATTTGAATGACATTACAGATTTCAATGACTCCTTACTGTTCACTGCTGAGATGCTTTTCTATGTTTCACCAGTGGTGATACATGAAAAAGTAATGATTATTTACTTAAAAAAACCAGCAGCTGCCAGAGACATTGAATCATGTTACTTTTCTGCCTGAATACCTTCAGTGGCTCCCTGGTTACTGTTTTATGTTGGAACTCATTGGCAGGACACAAGGAGTCCATGATCTGGTCTCTTAATATCTGTTCAGTTTTATCTTCTTCCAGTGCCCCTTCACATATTACTTCCCATTCATCTATTTCTGTTACTAAAACATTTTTTCACTTTATCACATGCCTTTTCATAGGAAGAAAACTTTGTTTCTACTTGGAATTTTTTCACTGTCACCCTCTCTTTTTTTAAATAAATAAATAAATCTCCTGTTCTTTATCCAGATTCATCTAAAGCATCTCTTCTTTATGAAGCTTGGCATTTGACTATCCTTTCTGTGTTATCTTTGCACATGATATATTCCTCCAAAATAGCATTTACCTCAATTAATCTATTCATCTTTATCCCTGGACTATAAAATCTTGCACAGACAAGTAGTAATTTTTATGTTAGTATCCCTAGCATCTAGTATCTTTCCTGGCACACATAAGGAATAAACATAAGTGAATGAACCAATTGTGGTAGATAAAAGAAGGAACATAGTAAGACTAGGCTTTGGGATTCATTACTGCCCAGAAGAGTCTACAAAGGAAACCATTCAGAAGAATTGCAGTAGGAATTATAAATTGAATTTAATCACTTTTCCACACTTACTCAACAACATCTAGTGGAATCAAGAACAATAAAAAACTTGATAGAGAGTTCCTGCTGTCTAGTTAAGATTACAGAGCAAATTAAAGAGGCAAAAATGGCATGTTTTGAACAAAACTGTTTCTTCTAAATTATACAGTCAGACAAATCTATAAAAAGCAATAAACAGGTCATCAAAGTCTCCTCTTTAGAATATAAGTTTATTTGGAATCCTTTTTTCTTTTCTGGAGAATTTCAGCTGTAAGTATTCATATCCGTTTCTTTAACCTTTTTTCCTATTTTTGGCCTTTATAAAGCCACTTTTCTTTTATTCTTGTTTGAGCCTCTATTCTTCTTTGCCACCTCCTCTGCTCTTTTCTGTTTAACACCCTTGGAAATCTCAAGACCCTACTGTTTGAGATGTGATTGATGTGGAATGAGTTATTACCGTCTCTCACCCAGACCATTGTAATAACCTCCTAAATAATCTCCGCTCCTTTCTCTCCCTTTGGAGAGGAAAGAATATTATTTTTCGTATTATTATTCAAAATGTTTGTATGTCTTTGTTAGGGTTTCCCTCCTCCCTGTGGGAAAACTGTGCTCTTGTCTTTTGATGTCAGACTTGACCCCATGATTTCCTCTGGTCAATGAAATGTGATTAGAAGTAACTCAGGGCACTTGTGAGCAGAAGGTTTAAGAGGCAGCACCTGGTTCACTCTGTCTTTTTCCCTTTGCTATGAGACCGGCAAGGTTCCAGATAGCAACTGTTCTAGCAGCCAGGGTCCTGGAGAGAGGTCAACCTGAAGCAGAGCCACAGATATGCCACAGATAAGCTTATATAATGGAGGTGAGGAAACCATTTTTTTTTTACTTTGCTTTTTAAATCTCTGAAATTTGTGTTGTGTGCTATCACAGTATAATTTAGTCTACACTGATACGTTATCCCTCCCCACCCCCCAGTATCTTCTTAACACAGTAGCCAGAGTAAGCCTTTTAACATTGTAAACCAGATTATGTAATTTATCTTATTTGGACTTTGAATGCTCCCCTATTCCACAAGAGTAAAAGAGTCTTTCAGTGGCTGAGGAGACCCTGCCTATGTGCCATCTCACTCCCTCCTTAGCCCTCTCAACTCAATTACTGAGCATCAAGCACTTAGGCCTTCTTGTTCTTTCTTAAATTAACTCGTATCTTAGGTTTCACTCGTGTCCCTGTGAAGAGACCACCAAACAGGATTTGTGTAAGCAACAAGGCTGTTTATTTCACCTGGGTGCAGGCAGGCTGAGTCCGAAAAGACAGTCAGTGAAGGGAGATAGGGGTGGGGCCATTTTATAAGATTTGGGTAGGTTGTGGAAAATTACAGTCAAAGGGGGTTGTTCTCTGGCTGGCAGGGGTGGGGGTCACAAGGGGCTGAGTGGGGGAGCTTTTGAGCCAGGATGAGCCAGGAGAAGGAATTTCACAAGGTAATGTCATCAGTTAAGGCAGGGACCGGCCATTTTCACTTCTTTTGTGGTGGAATGTCATCAGTTAAGGCAGGTGGCCATTTTCACTTTTTTTGTGGTTCTTCACTTGCTTCGGGCCATCTGGACACATACACGCAGGTCACAGGGGATACCATGGCTTAGCTTGGGCTCAGAGGCTTGACATTAGGAACTTTGCATTTACTGTTTCCTCTTTCCTCTGGCTAACACCCTCACTTGCTTCAAGTCTTCACCCAGGTGTTACTTTCTCAATGACTCCTGCCTTGACCACCCTATTTAAAATTGCAACCTATTAACCAACTTCTCCCCCACTGCCTGCACATTTCATATCTCCTTTGGCCTAATTCACACTTTTCTTCATTCGTTCTCTCAACTTTGAACATACTGTGCAATCTATGTAACTATTTACATTTAGTTTTTATTGTCTGTGAACACTCAAGAGAGCTTTGTGAAGTCAGGGATCTTTCTGTTCATACAATAGTGAACTAGGATAGTGGCTGATATATAGTAAGCATTATTTGGTGATAAGCATTGGACCAAAAAAAAATTTCTATCCGTTTCCTGTCCAAAAGACTACCAGTATAGGTAGAGAATAGAAAAGAGAATTTTACTGGAAATATCAGTTTACAAACTGGGGAGAGATAGTCTCTGGCTTTAACTGAAACTGTTCTCTCTGAAGAAGATAGAGAAGGTTACACGTTTTATGAAAAGGAGAAATGTTATGTATTGCTCTTTGAGAAATTTCACTGGCACTAGTAAGGTTTTGAGAAGTTGACAAGCTTTGGTAAGTGACAACCACAACCTTGGGCAAAACTAGTCTGAGAGTTGCAGCAGATTGTTTCAGTGGTCATTAGATAAAACTGGTTTTAGGTTACCTTAGGAAGTTTCAGCTTCCAAGCTTGCAGAAAATTACATTTGTGAAGGAATGTTATGTGCCCTGAGTGCTCCCCCACCTGCCCCCCGCTGGCTTCTTGACTGTTTTGGTTGTGTGTGACAAGAATGATGCAATTCGTATGATCAATTTTCACATATTCATGACTTTTTTCCTAATTACCTCAGCTTACCTGTGAAGTCCTAGTCTATAAATCTCCATGAAAATAAATGTGCTACACTAGAGACTGGACCTAAAGCCAGAAAACATGGTGCATATTTGGTATTCAGTGGTCTGAGGGTCACTGCCTTCACAAGAGCCCTAGAAACAATAGGTGTAAGTAAAGTCTGCATTTGGTTTTTCAGCTTCTTTTCCGGGTTTTTTTGTTTGTTTGTTTGAATAAAAGAGGGTAGAATTATAATAATTCAGGTGAACAAACATAGATACCATATTTGATTTCTCTTACATGACAAACATAAAGGAAATAAAAATATTAAGTAACTTTCCTGTTGTCCTTCTTCCCTTCACTCTAACCCAAGTGTAAACAAAATGAGTCAAGGAGAAGGGACAGAAGAACCAAGTGGAGAAATTGATGAACCCAATCATGGCCTCTCTTGTACTAAAGATTACGGATCTTAAGGCATAGAGTGCAAGAAAGCTTAGAAGTAGATGAAAAACTAAAGCCTTGGTATTTGGTTGTATTGGAGTTTTTACTACAAGAAAAAAATAGTTTGATGGTGCTGGTTTAAAGGATGGTGATGAAAAAGAATCAAGCTGTGCTTAAATCCTATTTAATCGAACTCAATACGGTTATGCTATTATTGCTTAAAAGTATTTTTATATGTGCCTAATTCTGTTTAATGATGATTTCCTAACTGGTCTTTGCAAGTTCAAAGATCAATGAACCTTGATTTTATAGACCTTATTTAAATATTAAATACATCCCTCTTTAATGAATATCTTGTGTAATTATAGGGCTGTATTTTTCTGAATTTTGCCTGGTGTTTAATAATCTTATGTGAGGCATTAGAAAGTATCTTTTAAATTATTTTATCATAAATTTTGTTTTATTTGTTACCTTTGGAGAGTTAACTCCTAATCAGGTTATTTAAAATCCTAGGGCAGGTTGAATGTTAGACTTTCCCCCTGTTAAAAGAAAACTTTAGACAAATTAAATTTAACTATGTTTAAATAGGCAAAGAATGATTAGCAAGTTAGGCAGCCCCTAGAACCAGAATAAATAGGGTCAGAGCAATTCCGGGGCAGCCATGTGATTGGATAACATTTATTCAGAGAAAAAGGAATGTGACATACAAAAGAATGGAAATGAAGTACAGAAACAGCTGGATTGGGTGTTTGCCTTATTTGAATATGATTTGAACAGTTGTATGCTTGTGATTGTCCCAAACTTGGCCACTGTAATTACACATCCAGTTAGGTTATAGTTCACTATGTATGGAGAAACCTTTAGACTCAACTTAAAATATGTAAGGAGGCAACTGTAGGCTAAACTTAACACTTTAAGTAGATTTATTTTACAGTATCAATTGCCACAATAGTGCCCTATGCTTTAAAGGGACTATTTTTGAAGATTAAGAAGATGTCTCTGAAAAAAACAAACTTAATTTATAGATACAAGTGTTCAATTATAAAAGCTTCTGGTTGAATGCGTGATATGATTTTGCTGCTGCTCACTCTTTGGGTCCTCGCAGCCTTTATGAGTTGTAACACTCACCTTGAAGATCTGCAGCTTCACTCCTGAAGCCAGCGAGACCACGAACCCACCAGGAGGGACGAACAACTCCGGACACACCACCTTTATGAACTGTAACGCTCACCGCAAAGGTCTGCAACTTCACTCCTGAAGCCAGCGAGACCATGAACCCAATGGGAGGTACAAACAACTCCAGATGCGCTGCCTTTCAGAGCTGTAACACTCACCGCGAAGTTCTGCAGCTTCACTCCTGAAGTCAGTGAAACCACAAACCCACCAGAAGGAAGAAACTCCAGACACACCATCTTTAAAAACTGTAACACTCACCGCCAGGGTCTGTGGATTCATTCTTCAAGTCAACGAGACGAAGAACCCACCAATTCCGGACACAGTTTGGCTGTGTCCCCACCCAAAATCTCATCTTGAATTGTAATAATACCTGTGTATCAAGGACGGGACCAGGTGGAGATAATTGAATCATGGGGGCGGTTTCCCTCAAACTGTTCTCCTGATAGTAAGTTCTCACAAGATCTCACAGTTTTATATGGGGCTTTCTCCTTCACCCAGCTCTCATTTTCGCTCCTGCCACCCTGTGAAGAGGTGCCTTCTGTCATGATTGTAAGTTTCTTGAGGCCTCCCCAGACATGCGGAACTGTGAGTCAATTAAACCTTTTTCCTTTATAAATTACCCAGTATCTCGTACATCTTTATAAGCAATGTGAGAACAGACAAATGCAATGTGGATGAGATATGTTATCCAGCCAGTTCCACCCTGGTATTTCTGCAGTGGCACTTCTAGGCCCCAGGGAAACCAGTCATAGATGATATAAAAATTCAGAAAGTTAATATTTTTGTTCAAGAGAAACTAATAACTTAGCTTTGCAAGCCATTCTTTAACATAGAATCAGGGATGCTTCACATTTAAACTGTTTTTTGTTTGTTAAGAAAACTAGAAATGTTCTTAATATGGTTAATGATATGCTCTTATATTTGTCAAGTATTTTGTAAAGCAAAGAACAATTTTACATCCATTACTGGGATTTGTTTCATAACAACCAGATAGAGAATGGTTGTTTTGTAATTTACCTGAGGACTAACAGGAACACAGGTCTTCTGCTTTTTGGTACACTTTACTATTTTGGTGGAAAGTTAAGTGGTTATCCCAAGTCCTGCATCTGGGAAAACACCACAAATTCTGTTCTCTCAACCGTGAAATGTGAGTGCATCTAAAAAGATTAAAGTACACTTTATTTTGCTTTAGAAATTCTGCCATCTAATATCAGGCTGAAGGATAAAACTCAATTCGAATATTTCAATTACCTTAGGCCCTTGGCTGACTTAACAGCTGAACTGTATTTGCTTTCCAAAATACCTTCACTACAAAGTCATCTGTTTGGGTCTGGAATTCCTTCCATAAAGTTACAATTTAGATGAAGTTTTCTTTGATTTACTCAATCTTGCTCCATGTATTTTTTACTCTAGCTAGTTAATGCTTTTTGAATATTGCTATTTAATTCATTGGCTGTTTCTACATAAAACTTACTCCTAAGCAGAATTTTACAAAAGTATTAAAAATATGTAAAAGTATAATGAGACTTAGTACGTTAGCTCTCTCAGTGATATTTGCAATTACTCTTAAATAAATTTCAGATATTCACAAATAATTTAAGAATTTTTTAGGTAATTATAGAGTGCTTTTTTTTCTTAATTTCCTCAATTCATACTATAGAGTGATTGCTTTTTCTGCTCAATATGCCTAGCCTGTGGACACTGTGCATTCACTTTGCCCCAGTAGTTGGTTGGAAGAATCTGGGAGTTCAGAAGTGATAAAACTGCTATACAGAAATAACTGAGACTGGGTAACGTATAAGAAAAGAGGTTTAATTGGCTCACGGTTCTGCAGGCTGTACAGGAAGGATGGTAGCATCTGCTTCTGGGTAGGCCCCAGGAAGTTTTTACTCATGGTGGAGGGCAAAGCAGGAGCAGGCATCTGACATGGTAGGAGCAGGACTGAGAGACTGAGGGAGGTGCCACATTCTTTTAAACAACCAGATCTCATGAGAACTCACTCACTATCACAATATCAGCACCAAGGAGATGGTGCTAAACCATTCATGAAGGACCACCTCCATGATCCAGTCACCTCTCACCAGGCCCCACCTCCAATACTGGAGATTTGACATGAGATTTGGGTGGGGACACAAATCTAAATCATATCAATGTGATACATCACATTTACAGAATCAAGAAGTAAAAATGCATGATCATTTAAAAAGATGCAGAAAAAGAATTCAATAAAATTCAACGTATCTTCATAATAAAAACTCAATAAACTGGATATAGGAGGAACATACCCCAAAATGATAAGGGCCATATATTGCAAACCCACACTGAACAGGGAAAAATTAAAGCCTTTCCTCTAAGACCTGGAACAAGACAAGGATGTCTCCTTTCACCAGTTTTATTCAACATAATACCAGAAGTCCTGGCCAGAGCTATCAGGCAAGAGAAAAAAGGGCATCCAAATTGGAAAGGAAGAAGTCCAATCAGCCTTGTTCACAGACAACATGATCCTATATTTAGAAAAACCTAAAGACTCCACCAAAAAACTGTTAGAAATAATAAACTAATTCAGTAAAATTTCAGGATACAAAATCAACATATAAAAATCAGCAGCATTTCTATATTCTAATAATGAACAATTTGAAAAAGAAATTCAGAAACCAATCCTATTTACAATAGCTATTAAAAACACCTAGGAATAAACTGAATCAAAGGAGTGAAAGATCTCTATAATAAAAACTATAAAACCCTGATGAAAAATATTGAAGAGGACACACACCCACAAAATGAAAATATATGCCATGCTCATGGATTGAAAAAAATAATATGGTTAAAATGTCCATACTATCCAAAGTTATCTGCAGATTCAATACAGTTAATTTCAAAATACTAATGACATTATTCACACAAATAGAAAAGCAATTCTAAAATGTATATGGAACCACAAAAAACCTAAGTAGCCAAAGCAATCCTGAGCCAAAAGAACAAAGCTGGTGGCATCACAGTACCACACTCCAAACTATACTACAAGGTTATACTAATCAAAGAAGCATGGTACTGACATAAAAATAGACATATAACCAAGGGAACAGAATAGATAACCCAGAAACAAATCTATGCATTTATAGTCAATTCATTTTTGACACAGGTGCCAAGAACATACATAGGGAAAAGACAGTCTCTTTAACAAATGGTGATGGGTATCCATATACAGAAGAATGAAACTAGACCTCTACTTCTCACCATATACAGAAATCAAATTAAAATGGACTAAACACTTATGTAGCTATTTTTGATAAAAAATGAGTTAGATTTCAACATGTATTTACTTGAAGAGATGTCCGTCATATGTTATCATATATAGAGAGAAAAAAACACATCTTAGATAAAAGTGTATAACAGAGGTCATTTTATAGAAAAAAGTAGAAAATCATAGGTTAGTACAAACATAAATAAATATTTCAAAAATTGTGCAATTAACATTTGACACGGATTACTTCAGAGATGTTGGAGCAAAGGAATTAATAGTTGATTAACTTTTTGAAATAACTGCATTGTTTAATTTTTGACAATAAAACATTTCTTTTTATAATTAAAAATTCAATAAAGTACAGGCACATAGAAGAGAATGACTTGTAATTTTTCTTATTAAGATGACGTTTGTTGACTGACATGAACAGGAAGAGGGGAATGGAAATGCCCCCATACTGGCCATGACTAATTTCTTCTCCCAATGCAGTTTGTAGGGAAAGCCTGTGGACAAGTGTGGCTGTTTTCTCTGCCTGCCAGTGAAAGAGAATTCTGGTTTGCCCTAATCTGTCCTGTCCAGTTTTCCAGGGAAATCCTTGTTTGCCAGAGATGTTCTTTGCTGCTTTGTCAATTGAATTAGAAAGGAAACAGAGTGTAGCACAAGGATTGAAAGATTTAGATTAGGATGAGGTGTGTGGGTTTGAAGGAAAGAACATTTGGTATGAGAAGTCTGAGGCCAGCTGTATAATATGAGGAAAGAAGACAGAAGAGAGGGCTTGTTAAAAATACCTCAATGACTAATATATCAACTTCAAACTGTTGGAGAGAAGCAAGTGACGACATTGAGGTAATTTGATTCTACTTTGGTTATTAGTCTTAAAACAAAGGCAATACCCCGACAGTGCTCTGAAAAGAGAGCATGTGAGTTATGCCTCTAATATCTTAAAATAATGTTTTTCTTAGATTTGTCTTTGGCTCAAATTGGCCAAGTTGTTGCATTGCAGACAACTTATATAAGATGTAGTTTTAGTCAGTTTTGCATGATAAGTCTGCTTAACAAACAACCCAGCAATGCCAGTGATTTACAACAAGAGACACCGTCTCACTCACAGGTCTGGCAGTTGGCTGGAGTGGCTTTCTTTAGTCTGCAACTCAGATTCATGTCTGCTCCACATGTCTCTCATTCTAGGACCCAGGCAAAATCTGATGACAGATGGCAGAAGCACAAAAGCACAAGGCAAACCATTTGAGCTAATTTAAAGCCTCTGATTTGATGCGTCACAGATTATATTCACTCACATATGATTGGCCAAAACAAATCATATAGCTAAAGCCATATTTGGAGAGACACAGGAGTTCACTTCAACAGAGTGGCATTAAAAAGCTGCTTGGAAAAGGGCGTGAATGAATAATTCTATTATAAGGAGAGAGTGGACAGCTGATAATAGTGATCCATGTTGGGGTTGGATCACAGGGAGTGAGTGGATAGCTGACAATAGTAATCTATGTTGGTGCTAGATCACAGGGAGCAATTTCTTAAACTAGGTAGGCCTAAAAAGTTTCAGTCCTAACTCTAAAGACTGCTCTCTATCTTGTTTTCAAACTCCCCTTCTGCAACATAAAATCTTTGCTTGAGTTTTACCACAGTGATGGTAATAGAGAAATGGAATAGAAAGAAATGGGTGAAAACATGATAAGCCAAGTCTTCTACTTTGAAAACAGATCTACTACTTAGCATTTCTGTCCCATGGACAGAGGGAGTTAGGCTGAGGGCTGTGTCCATGTGAAATCTGGTGCCACACTGTAACTCCACCTATTATTTCTATGTGCTCCAGTCAGTGTAGTAGAAAATAATCCATAGCAACTTCTTATGAGGGAAAAATAGGGAGGTAAGGTAGGGAAAGAAGCTCCAAACTTTCTTCCCTGCCTAACAAATACACTGCAGAAGACATCTGTCATTTTTGGCCTGCTCAACTTTCATTTTTACTTCTGGCAAAAGCATTCTTGCTTTTTCCATTTACACTCTGTTTTGAATGAGACGGAGTTGAACCCTGCTCTGTGAATGGCCTTTTGACCAGGCTTAAGCAAACAGATTCCAAGGATTAATTTACGGGTGAGTAGATGATCCAATCAGAGTTCTGAGGGTTAGATTCTAGGATTTTTCTTGGAACTGCTGAAGATAATATCCTTCTACCTGCCCCACTGGAATTGCTCTTAGGATGATTTATAAGCTGTATAGTGTAGGCAGCTATCTTTCTACCTTGTAGGGGGAGTTAAGAATTTAACCAAGCCATAGCAATGTAGAAAATGTAATGGCACAAGCAAGAAAGTTTTTTTTTGACATTGTTTTATTTTCTGTAGCTGGCCAGTCCTAAAAATACTCCTAGACAGTCAAGTTATATGAATCAACAAATGCACAGTTTTAATCAATTAATTTTGCTTGTTTTTTTCTGTCATTTGCTACCAAATTACTTCCTGAATAGTTAATGTTAGTATCTACATTTTATCTAGTTAATGTTGGTATCTGGACAAATTTTGTATGGAAGATGCTTAAAATAAATATGAAGGCACACACAACTGAGAAGAAAATTTCCTACAAATTCATGATTTTATTTTTAGTGTTTTTTTCTATAATTCATTCCTACCCTTATCTATGCCCAGTGAAATGTGTTTTTTGAATATTCTTATGTGAATAGAAAGTTCATTAATGCCACTAATTAGACATGGCAAAATGATTCAAATACAAACCACTGTCCCAAAAAGTAGCATTTAGAATAATTTTTTAAAAGAACATAATAGGTCGATGCAAAATAATTGCTGTTTTGGCATTTTAATTGCAAAAACCACAATTTTTTAACCAACCTAATATAAAGGTAATTATATAACAAATACTCCCTGTGATCAAAAGATATTATGGAAGGAGACAAAAGCATTTTCTCTCAAAGAGGTATTGATACTTATGTGCAGATTTGGGCCATCAGAGAGCCTGAGTTTTAACCTGCTTCATGACTTCGAGGAAAATCACTCAGCTTTCTGACCAATAGTATCATCTACAAAATAAGGGACCTGAATTTAACCACTTATAAAACTGCCTGTCTCTTTAAAATGCTATATGCTCTCCCACATTGCTCACATTAGTTTCGCTTTATTATTTTTTATTGTTTTTAGAGACAGGACTCACTCTGTTGCCCAGGCTGCAGTGCAGTGTTGTGATTATAGCTCACTGTAACCTTGAACTTCTGGCCTCAAGTGCTCCACCTGTGTCAATATCCCAAGTAGCTAGGATTACAGGTATATGTCACCATGCCTGGCTAATTTTTATGTTTTTTATTTTAGTAGATATAGGGTCTTGCTATATTGCCCAGGCTGGCCTCAAACTCCTGATCTCAAGCGGTTTTCCTGCCTCTGTCCCCCAACTCACTAGGGTTATAGGCATGAACCACTACACCCACCCTAGTTTCACTTTAAATGGCATGTTTTCCTAAGTAAATGGAATATTACCTTTATATACTTATGTATGTCTGTAGTGTCTATAGAGTAAAATGTGTCCTTGATTTTACTTTTGCAGAAGTAATTCCATTCTTAAGCATGTGGAACCAAGTAAGGAAATCAAAGAATGACAAAGTGGCTTAATTTGTATAATCTTAACTTTGTCTCCTAAGTATGAGAGTGGAGATAATACTGACCAATTCACTATGCATAATGTATCTCGTAACTCTGTGGCTCATGCTGACACACTCATAGTATTTATCTGAGAGAAGAAGAAAAAAATATTATGCTATGGGTTGATGCCCCAATAATCATATTCTCAAGTATTTCAAGTGCTTAATTATAAGCTAAACACTGAAACCTTGCTACAGAGAGGTGACTTCCTCTGGGACCAGTACAAATTTATATTGTTATTGAACAAACTGGAGAACTTTGAAAAGTGGATTACCAAGAAATTTCTTAAGAACTAATTTTCTATACTGGATTAGTGAAGTTTCTTGTGGTTTATTAATTTGTATCCCCTTTAGAAATCTTTTTATTTATCTTATTGCTTACCTTTGCTTGAAAAATCCTCATGAATCTTTGAGCTAAAAGAAAAATAAGAGGATTTTTCAAGGTTTCTTTGTTGCTTAATTCAATAAAAATTGGAGATAAGAAAATGCTATTAACATAGTTTTAAGGGTGTTTTTATTCTTGTACAAACTCAATGAATTTAAAATATATACAAATTGTTAAAAGATTTAGATAAATATAGGAGCAAATTATCCTTTATAAACATGAAGCCTGATGAAATAAACATGACTAATTTATATTTTTTGTTTCAAAAAGGAGTTGAAGCGGCTTACAATACGTGTAGGGAAAATGGCTAAAGCAAATAGCTGAGAAATTAAGTAAAGGAAAAATAAGAATAGGAAGATAACAAAAGCAGGGATTCATAGAACACAGGCAGAAATGCACATCAGAGGCCCTACTAGTTACTAGAAGTATGCCACATTCAGCTCTAATTCACTCAAAGCTAGATAAAAGTGAGGATCATGATCCAGTAGAAGATTCATCATGTTGGTAAGATAAATATAAACCTACTGTTACTCAGAAGATAGGTGTTTCTGGAACTGAGACTTGAATAATAGTTCTCTTATGAAATCTTATGGGCAATACATGATATTAAAAGACAATTTGATATTAGAGGCAACATCCTTCATTTGAAGCATCATAATTAAGCAATAATACATTTGATAAAACTTCTAAAAATAATATATCTTTGAGTTGATTGATGGTATAAAGTGGAGTGCAGTAACAGTAATCCTGTGAAGCCAATATAGTGTAGCTCATTTGTACTGATATATCATCAAGCTATTAAACACCATACATTAACTATTATTATGGCGACATTTTTGGAGAATAATATATATTTCATGTTATAGACAATAAGCTAAATGACAGTCTACTTTTTTAGTTATAGTGCATAAACTTTCATTTGTACCAGAGTGAGCTGGGTGCTGTCTGGTATACAGTTAATTTCATAAAACACAAAGCATGCCAATTATCTGTTAGGTAGTTGGTTGTAACGATGAAAACTCCTGGCTGCTTGTCTCAGGAGGTCAAGTTCTATTATTGTGCAGAAAGCACTCAGGATTACTGATACAGGCTGATGGGCCATTTTGTGTCCCCTACCCATCAGTAGCCCTCTTCAGAAGTAGATAAACAGGTAGTCCACAAAACAATCTAGAAGATACTTTACTCCATAGTGCTCCGCTCATAAGAGCTGCATTAGCGTTATTAACTATGATTTAAATCATACACACACACACATACACATGCAATCTAATAACCATCGATCTCTTTGAAAGTTCAATTTAAATAAAAATGGAGACATGAAGTTTTTTCTAAAAATGTAAATTAATCCAAGTATACCGTGAGGGAGGAATACAGTATTGCTTATAAGCTTCACATAGGTAAGAAGCAGAAAATATCAGAAATGATGAAATATGATGGCTGGTCTATGAGTTCATCTCAATGGAATTGAAAGCTTAGAAGGGGTTAAAAAAGTGAGCTGACAATATTTGCAGTGGCAATCTTGATTTGGGTTTGGGAATTTCGAATATTTTTGGGTGGTTGGCTGTCTATGGTTGTGTTTCTTTCTATATGATCTCTATCTTAAAAAGTTTTTTATAATTAACATATATTAATTTCACAATTAGGAACACTAATAATGACTGTGACTTCAAATTGCCCAACCTGAAAAATTTTAATAACATGATCAGATTTAGTGATGTCATTAATAAACTTATGGTTGTTTCTGGAAATTTTAGCTAGAATGATGTAGAATTAGAATATCTTTACCTCAGGGAAAGCCTGTGATTTTTATAGTAAAGAAGTAAAAGAAAGCATTTCCATTTCTCATATGAGATAAGTGCACTACAAGTCTTACTACTGTTCATTAATCTCTTTTTGAATCTTTTATACTATGTCAGAGTAGAAGGAATTCATGATTGGTTGGTGAGCAGTGCTAAACTGATGAGAAGTAGAACTATTATTAGACCCTGGAAAATGGGTGGAATTGAAAACGTTTCTTTCCCACGACCCCCTTCACCTTTGGAAACCCTATCTTTCAAACTCTATTTCTATTTTGGCACATTCTAGCTTCCTTGTGGTGGTTTATTTGGGGATGTCAACTTGACTGGATAAAGGGATAGCTGGTAAAGCACTGTTCATTCTCAATGCTTCAGTAGGCACTGAGCTTGTGCCTCCGCTGAAAGAGAAACCCAGGTGGCTTTGATTTTGATTAAAGATTGGGCTGACCTAGGTGTCTGTGAGGATACTTCCAGAGATTTCCATGTGAGTGGGTGGATTGAGGGAGAAGATATGCCTTCAAGTGAGTGGGCAATAGCCCAGACAAAACAAAAAGGCAAAAGAGGGAGAATTTTATTTTTTTCTCTCCCAGAGATGAGAAGTCCTTCCTCTGCCCTTGGACATCAGAATTCCAGACTTTCTGGCCTTTGGACTCAGAACTTGGCATCAGCAATCCCTGGGGCTCTTGGGACTTTGGCTTCAGGCTGAGAATTATTCCATCAGCTTCCTTGGTTCTGAGGCTTTGGGACTTGGCCTGAGCCAGCTACCAGCTTTCCTCATTCTCCAGCTTGCAAACAGCCTATCATGAGACTTCTCAGCCTCCATGATCACGTTAGCCAATTCCTCTACTAAACTTCTTTTTATCTGTGTATACTGTAGGTTCTGTTTCTCTGGAAAACCCTTGCTAAAACCCTGAAATAACCTAAGTAGAGATAATAATTTTACTCCATTAGTTCTGAGGATGGTGTTGCAAGATGGTGCCCACCCCAACTATCTATTTCTATTTTGACGTCACAAGGGGGATGAAACATGATCAATCAACAAGTATTCTTAACCAAGTCATGGCAGTTCTATAAAAGAATTTAACATGATTATACTGACCAATAAATATGAAGTTTGCATTTTAATTTTGTGTAATTAAAATCTAGCTAAGTTGTTAAAACAATTTATGTGAGGTGAAAGTTTGTTTTTTTTGTATTTATTTTTCTGAGTTTGACTAATCACAATCTTTGAAATTTATTTCTTCTTTTTTTTGTTGTTTTTTAACATGAAATGAAGCAGCAGGTGTATTTTTCTCAGAAAGCTCATCATCTAATCGGTCAATCTGTCTGATTATAATCGGTACTTACTATTTTTGAGAGAGAGGTAGGTGTAACAAAAATGTAACATAAAATCTTTCAGTGATTTTAGTTATACATTTAGATTGTCTGCAAGTCTTTAGGAGGAAATCTTTGGATACTTAAATGTGGGATGGGAATTGAGAGGCTTCTTACCATACTGGATTCCTCTTGGCCCAAGGCTGTTTACTCACTTAGCAAAATTTATTACACTTCCTAGGCTTCTAACTTACAAGGAATATGAGAATGCTTTATGTAAAAGAAAATGAATTTTAAAAAATTAAGAAACTCTTCATGTTTTTATTTAAAATTTCCATTCTATAAATGAGCAATATTCTATAATTATATAGCCATAGTTTACAACTTATTGCTGACCAAGTTGGATATAATCTATTAATTCACAGCTCTCAGATTTGATGCTTGAGAGAGAAAAAGAAATGTGTAGCAAATAGTTATTTATTCTATGTAGTATCATATAGCTAAGGGGAAGATCTTTACACTATTAGAGGTATTTTTCAAAGCCTCAAATCAATTTACATCACTAATGGCTTTTATTTCTGGCTGTGTTTAATTCATTGGTAATATAAGCTTGGGGGAATTTACCTATACTTTGGGCAGGACATTGAACATCCACAGGTATGAGGTGGAGATGCAAAGGAATGTCATCTAGATCTTACAGAGCAAACTAACCTCACCAGAAATCTGGGTTACATAAAAACAGCTGATTTGGGAAACAAGAAATCTCTAATGCCCACCAGAATTCACATCAAGACAATTTTTGACTTGTATTAAATCATCCTATCTTTTTCTATCCCCATGCTTAGTGGTTTATGAAATGGCTTTACTTTTAAGTAATTGCCTTTAATACCTAAGAATTACTACTGTGAAATTGTCTTATACTGAATTCCTTGCAGTTAATTCTGAACCATCCTACTATCAGCACTCTTCTATTTATGTTTTTACCTCTTAAGAAAGCATTTTATTTTCTGCAGGATCACAGATATTCAATAAGTTGACATGCATTGAATTCTTAGTGTTCAGGCTACTGCTGTATAGGGAATTGTAATAAAACTAGGATACTTGGTTCTTTAAAAATCTCATTATATGGTAGGGATGATGGTTCCAAAACAACTGGGAAATATAAACCATTTGTAAGGATAATGGACAGAAACATGACACTCAGGAGGTTACATTCTCAGCCATCCTGTTAACTAGAGATGTAACATGAAACAAGTCAATACACTCTTTTTCTGAGTTTCCTCATCTGAAAGATAAAAAATATTACTTCCATTGTTCCTTTTGTCTCTGCAAATTGTACGCTTTTGTTGAAATTATTATTATTTCTTCATGTTTTCTGACGTGAACGATAATTGTAAATACCTGTGATTTCAGAATAACATTCTTAAAAGTATAGAAAGAAGAAACACTTAAGCTTTAAATGTTCTAATTTATTTTTCTAAATAATATTAACCTCAAAATATAAATAATACATGTTCATGTAGAAAACTTTGATAATATATTAACATATAAAGACAAAATTCAGATTCTCCCATAAGGCACCCACACCTACAGAAGCACCAAAAAACTATAGTATACCTATGTAATAAATATTACTTTTAGACCCGGGTATGCTGCATTTTATGACTTTAGTTTATATTTCAGATATTTTAGCAAAAATGTCGTCCTTATATTTGAATCAAGGCCTTGAGAAAGTTCTATGAATTTAAAAATTCAGTGACTACGTCCTAGAAAGTAATACAAATGATGTTGTAAAAAATAAACCAGAGTAAGCAGATACCTCAAATAGGCACAATAATTACATCAGGGGAGAATAATATAGAATGTTATTAGCCATTACATTCATTTATAAACAAAACAGAATGAAACTGATGGAGAGGAGAGGTAAGGTAATGTCCTCAAGCAATAGTGTTCTCGGAATTAAGTGGACTTCTTGATGCCCTGGGATCCTGGACCTATTTTCCTGCATACTTTTAAGGAAGGTGCGCATTTATAACCTAGATTATGTTACACACTCAACAAAAGAAGTTCTTGAAAAAAACTCAGACTGAAAGAATAATAGGCTCTAGGAGAATTTTAAGGTTGCTAATAAGCAAAGTTAGCAGAATTTCTTGATCAGTTTTCAGATGTATTAGTTTTAGACCACATGTGCGAAAAATATTCATCTTGCTTAGACCAAAGAATACTTTTAAGTAGCTATTATTATTAATCATGAGCAAACAGTGTGGAAATAAGAAAATCCAAGTGACAACATAACCTTCGCTTGTATGTTATGCATCTAAGTTCCTTGCCATCAGTTTCAGACTCCATTGTCATGGGAAGTATGTTAAAAGTGTAGTGTTGGTTTTATTGCAGTTTGAAGAAAAATTTTAAAGGAGACCATTGCTATGTCAGACGAGGACAAGGTTCCATGGAGACAGTTATCAGTAAATCTGGATGCTCTCAGAATTGCACATCAGCCCCTGGATGTGGGAAGGGAATGGAGGAGCAACTGTTTTTCTCTGTTTTACCCAATAGTCTTTACTACTTGAAAGAGGAGCCCATATGCAGGAAGTAACTAAGTGCCTCTTGTCTCAAGTGAGTAAAGGGACCTATAGGAAAGAAGAAGGAGGTTGAAAGAGTCCTGAATAGGAATTATTTAAAAGATTTCTAGAATTAAAAGTAATACACTCTGAATCTTCCCAGATACTATTTTTGACCACACCTAATTTACGTCTTCAACAATATTTGTAATTGTGTATTCTCTCATTTTTTCCTCTGTGATAGTACCTATCAAAGATTTAGCTCTTATATAGGTATCCTGCACCCTCTCCAAAAAAGGGTAGCATTGGTTTTATTAATTTATCTTTTCTTCAATTTTATTTATTTATGTTTATTACTATTTTTTCTTTCACTTCCTTTGAGGCAATTTTTCTTTTTTTTAGATTTTTATTTAACACCATAATTTTATAAAAATTCTCTAATAAATATATTGAAGACTATAAAATGTATTCTGAATGCTTTAGATAGATTTTCATATATAGTTAATTCAGTACTAAATTAATTGTCATTATATTTCTATTTCTTCATTATCATCAAATTTATTTGAATATTTAGCTGATTTCTAAATACAAAATTCTAGAGTCAAGGGGGCTTCCTTTTGATTTTTCTATGCTAATTTTACTGCATTGCATTCAGTGAATGTGGCCAGTATGATAGGAGCTACTTAGAATTTGTCAAGATTTATTCTGTCTTCTAATGCTTGATCAATATTGTTCTTATGCTATATACATTATAAGAGAAAATGTTAGGAAGAAAACAAAGGACATCATTTCACACATTAAAGATCAAGCTTATTAATTATGATAATCAAAACCTATCACATTTTTGTACTACTATTTTGGGTTTTAATTTATGTATTTCATCAATTTGCCACCAAATATTTATTGAGCATCTACTGTGTTCTAGGTACTGTTCTGCCTTGCTTTCCTCCTTCCTTATTTGCTTATTTACTTTCCTGTCTTCCCACTTCCTTTTTTCACAGTGGGTTTGCTAGTCTCACATAGCAAATCCATTTTTACATGACCACCTTCCTGGGTCTTCTGATGCCTTTCTCATTGCCCTGTCAAAACCTGATTTGATGAGGGACATATTTGTGTCTGAGTTCGAAACAGCTATCCTGAAAGTATACTAGGACTGAGTGCATACAACTTCATCAAGCTATTGTTTCCTGAGTTACAGGAGTGAGCCCTCATATCAACAAAATGTTTCCTACTGAGTATTTAATCTGTGCCTCTGTTCTAACCCTGAAGACCTACACGTATATGTGTTACTCTAGGCCCCACTGAAATATATTAGTAAGATACCGTAGATCTTTGTTTTGGTAAATAATCTATTTTCTTCTTCATATCAGGGCTTTTCTATGCCGAGCTATGTTAACTGAGTGAGCTATGCTGAGCCATGTCTCTGATTATTGATCTAGACCATAAGAGAAGGAAGGGGAGTATATTAAGGAGGATAAGCATCATTTTATAATGCATTTGCCTGAAGTGTGGCTTTTGTGATATCTTTGCAGCGGTAGACACAGTTCTATGGAAAGGTGGCTGCTTCTGCTGGCCTGGGGTTTTCAGAGGAATCTGAGGATTTAAGTTTCTCAGGCATGTGCACCCAAATATCATCATTCTAGATTTTGGATTCCAACTCTTTCCCAAGCAGGGCCCTGATTTTAGCGTACGAGAGTTTCTGGGGAGTGTACTCAATCTCTTTTGTAGCTTTACCACTCTAGGAATCAAATCCTATACCTGCTTAGTAAAACTGCCTTATTATTACAGGAGATTAGGGCTCTTTAAATATTGGCATTGAGGTTTGCTGGTTTTCAGCAACAAGCTCTAGGTCTGGAGTTGGCTAACATGAGCCTATTTTCTCTTATTCAAGGATTCTAAGGTAGCTACCTAAAACAGCTAATTCCACAATCCTTTTAATGACTTTTGTTTCCATATTTTTAAGCCACCTGTACTTCACTCTAATCCACAACCACTGAAAGTCTTAGTAATTATGATGTCACAGCACACCAGGGGTTATTAGTATACCAATTTTCATAACAACTGTCTTGGTTTGGGTTCCCCTAAAAGCAGACCCTAAGAAAAGGACTTAGGCGCTGGTATTGTATCTGGGGTGTGATCCCAGGAATCACACAGCATGTGGAGAAAGTCAACAGGGCAAGAGAAGAAGCCAATTAAAGGATGTGTTAACAAGCAGGTTACCACTCTGTACAACCGGGGCTCAATCTTACCAGGAACCCTATGAGGTACCTCACAAGCATCCCACCAAAGAAATGGGAAGTTGGGGATATTTATCCATCAAATTCAGTTCCTCATTGTTTAAGGGTTGCACCAGGGAACATGGAATTCTCAGATCTTTGGGGCACTCCTGGATACAAACTGAGCACACTCCAGTGGTGCTGGAGAAAACCTTTAGGAACAGAAGGAGAAAGCTCAGGCACTTGATATAGTAAGAAATCGTCTTGGGAACTGTCCACTTCAGCTTCAGGCAAATTTAGACTGGATTAAAATGACAGGAAATGGAAGCGTCAAGTGTCTGCCCAGTATGTCACTGAGTTTTTAATATACTTCTAGTATATAGCAAATAGATGATTTTTATTTTTTGCTTAAGTCTACCCATATGTATCCTGTTTGCTTCAGATTGATTTTTGTACTCATTTCTTCCCAGAGTAAGAAGTTATGCAATCTCTCTTTTTCTCTAGATGTTTTCAAGTTATATTTCTCTTCTAGTTTTTTAGTGCTTGAACTTAAATGGTTAACTTAATTAGCCTTTATTCCTCAACAATATTTTGAATAATCTAGTATTTATATTCACTGTCTTCTGCAAATATGTACTCTATGATCATGTGAAATATTATTTATAAATTGATGTTAAGAATTAGTAATCAAAATATGTGATAATATTTTACTAATTTATTTGGCCACCTGTGCATTTGACACTTTCTCTTGCATTCATTTTTTTCACTTGATGGGCTATGCATGAATTGTAAATGTTTACATACCTAAAATATCTTAATTCGCTATATCCCTTGAATGTCTTTTTGGCTAAGAATTATGTACTATTCGTAACTATATATGCTATACTTTTATAAAACGGGCAGTGCAGTAGGTTTGTTTACACCAGCATCACCACAAACATGTGAGTAATGCATTGTGTTATGAGGTTACAATGGCTGTGACTTCAGTAGGTGATAGGAATTTTTCAGCTCCATTATAATCTTATGGAACCACCATATATAAGCTGTCTGTCATGGATGGAAACATCCTCATGTGGTGCATCACTACGTAACTATGAATTTTTTTGTTCCGTCTCCTATATTAATTTTTTTTTCCTCCACAGGTACTAGTTCTGCTTGTTGAATCTGCTTGTTTCTCCTTAATGGCCCTAAATTTCTGCATATATTTGCTGATTTTTTTATTTAGAGCTCACACTTTGATATGGTTTGGTACTGCGTCCCCATCCAAATTACATCTCAAATTGTAATCCCCATATGTCGAGGGAGGGACATGCTGGGAGGTGATTGGATCATGGGGGTGGTTTTCCTCACGCTGTTTTCATGATAGTGAGGGACTTCCCACAAGAACCGATGGTTTTCAAAGGGGCAGTTTTCCATTTACGCCATGTCTCTGTCTCCTGCTGCCATGTAAGACATGCCTTGCTTCACCTTCACCTTCTGCCATGATCATAAGTTTCCTGAGGCCTCCCAGCCTTGCAGAACTGTGAGGTAATTAAATCTCTTTCGTTTATGAATTATCAGTCTCAGGTATAATCTTTATAGGAATGTGAGAATTAATTAATACAGAGAATTGGTACTGATAGAGTAGGGCATGGCTATAAAGATAACCTGAAAATGTAGAAGTGACTTTAGAACTGGATTAATAGGCAGAGTTTGGAACAGTTTGAAGGGCTCAGAATAAGAAAGGGCGATGAGGGAAAGTTTGTGACTTCCTAGAGACTGTTGAATGGTTTTGACCGAAATGCTGATTGTAATATGGACAATGAAGTCCAGGCTGAGGTGGTCTCAAATGGAGATGAGGAACTTGTTGAGAGCTGGAACAAAGGTCACTCCTGCTGTGCTTTAGCAAAAAGATTGACAGCATTGTGGCCCTGCCTGAGAGATCTTTGGAACTTTGAACTTTAGAGAGATGTTTTAGAGTATCTAAAATAAATTTCTAAGCAGCAAAACACTCAAGATGTGACCTGGCTTTTCCTTAAAGTATACAGTTACATGCATTCACAAAAAGATGATTTGAAATTGAAACTTATGTTTTTAAAAGGGAAGCAGAGCACAAAAGTTTAAAAAATTTGCAGCCTGACCATTTTGTAGAAAAGAAAATCTCATTTTCTGGGGAAAAATTCAAGCCCGCTGCAGAAATTTTCATAAGTAGTGAGGAGATGAATGTCAACAGCCAAGACAATGGAGAAAATGTATCCATCGCATGTCAGAGATCTTCGTGGCAGCCCCTCCCATCACAGGCCCGGAAGCCTAGAAGGGAAAAAATGGTTTCGTGTGCTGGGACTAGGGCCCCACTCTTCTGTGCAGCCTCAGAACTTGATGCCCCGCATCCCAGCCACTCCAGCTCCAGCCATGGCTAAAAGGGGCCAAGGTGCTAAAAGGGGTCAGGCTGTGACCTCAAACAGTGCAAGCCTCAAGTCTTGGCAGCTTCTACATACTGTTGTGCCTGCAGGTTGGGAGCCTCTGACTAGATTTCAGAGGTTGTATGGAAATGCCTGGATGTTCAGGCAGAAGTCTGCTACAGAGTCAGAGCCCTCATGGAGAATCTCTGCTAGGGCAGTGTGGAAAGGAAATGTGGGGTTGGAGTTGGAGTCCCCACACAGAACCCCCACTGGGGCACACTGCCTAGTGGAGCTGTGAGAAGAGGGCCACTGTCCTCCAGATCCCAGAATGGTAGATCCACCGACAGCTTGCACCGTGTGCCCGGAAAAGCCACAGGCACTCAAAGACAGCCCATGAAAGCAGCCAAAGGGGCTATACCCTGCAGAGCCACAGTGGGTAAGCTGCCCAAGGTCTTGAGAGCCAACCCATTGCATCAACATGCCCTGGATATGAGACATAGAGTTAAAGGAGATTTTGGAGCTTTAAGATTTAATGACTGCCTGACTGGGTTTTGGACTTGAATGGGGCCTGTGGCTCCTTCGTTTTAGCCAATTTATCCCATTTGGAATAGGAACATTTGCCCAATGCCTGTAACCCCATTGTGCCTTGGAAGTAACTAACTTGTTTGTGATTTTACAGGCTTATAGGTGGAAGGGACTTGCCTCGTCTCAGATGGGACTTGGGACTTGGACTTTTGGGTTAATGCTGGAATGAGTTTAGGGGACTGTTTGGGAAGGCATGGTTGGTTTTGAAATTTGAAAAGGACATGAGATTTGGGAAGGACCAGGGAAGAATGATATGATTTGGCTCTGTGTCCCCACCCAATTCTCATCTTAAATTGTAACCCCCGTGTGTTGAGGGAGGGACCTAGTGGGAAATGATTGGATAATGAGGGATCATGATAATGAGGGAGTTCTCATGAGATCTGATGGTTTTCAAACTGGCAGTTTTTCCTGTGCATGTTCTGTCTCCTGTTGCCATGTAAGACATGCCTTGCTTCCCCTTCACCTTCTGCCATGAGGCCTCCCCAGCCATGCAGAACTGTAAGTTAAACCTCTTTTGTTTATGTATTATCCAGTCTCAGGTAGTATAGCAGTGTGAGAATGGACTAATACACACTTACATTTAAGATTTCTTATTTGATTTTACCTTGTATCTTTGCCACTGTTGTTTGTGAGGATAAATACAGTGGACTATGGTGCTCCATTTCTTAAATGAGAGTGAAAGATCCATAGACGATTTGTGTAGCTTTGCTTCTGTTACCCGAGCTCCTGTCTCCACTGCTGTTGCTTTAAGGCAGACAATCAATTACTTGGCAAATAGGCCCAAAGAGAGAGGGGATATGATAAAAGACAACCACCTGTCTACTCATCCCTGTACCTCAATAGTCATGTGGAGGATACTCCTGGATTACTTTCCTGTGCTTGGTATATGCCATCTCTAGAGTAAAACACTTTAGTTGAATACCACCTTTAATATTAGTCCTTTCTCCCTGCCCTCTATGAAGTTTTGTAAATAGTTCCTTTCATAATTTTTCCAATCTTATTTTCTCTTTTCTTTGAAGAATCATTTATTTTTATTGCCAGATTTATTAAATAAAATAGTCTAAACATTAAAAACTTACTAAATGTGCTAAATACACTAAATATTAAATGCTAAAAATAATGTTTTGGTTATAAGTATATCCTAAATATTGCATAGAGCCTACTTATACCAAAAAGACATTTGTTTTTTAATCTGAAATTCAAATTTAACTGGGCATCCTGTACTTTCTCTGGCAACCCTACTCATATTTTTTGTTTAGCTGTGCAGCTGTCTTCTTATTCTTGGCATATTCATGCATCTATTTAGTTTTACTTTTTTTCTGCCATTGCTAGGCATCTGGAGTGTGTGGCAAAAAGGGTGTGTGTGTTTCATGTGATTAAAGTTTTTAATTGCATATTGATTTGAAGTGTTTAGTTATTTACTCTGTGTAGAATTCATTTTCTATATGTGATATGAGATATGAATCTCATTTTGCTATTTTTTCAAAATGGATAGTCTATCATCTTCATACAATTAATTGAATAAGCTGTCATGTCCTCTTTTATTTGCAACCATTCAGGAAAAATATTGACATTATCCTTAAGATATCTCTTTTCTTCACCCCTTCATCCAGTAGACCACAGAGTCTTGTAAAATTTAACCATTAATTTGGAAAGGTAAAGAAGGCCTCTTCCTCTTGTCCTCCTCATGCCACCTCCCCCACCCCACACAGAGTTTTCTTACAGTTCCTGCATGAGTTATGGCCAAGGGTAGCTAATGACAAATTGAGCTTGATTATTTTAGATATAGAGCTTTCCAAGGGATAAACTTTAATGTGCCTTGGTCCTGGACTAATTTCTGTTGTCCATTTAAGTTGATTCTATGTCTTCTTTTTTGGACCAAGCTGCACTTTACTCGTGTGTCATGGAATACGCATTAGGGTGAATGCTCTCTCTCTTCCTCATCATTCTGTCCTTTGTCACTCTTCATATGGCCCTCAAGTTATACAGTCATATATTCTCATGTTCAGGGTTGAAATTAGATCAAAGAAGCCACTTAGATAAAGGTAGTGTTTTGAGTATACTCTTGTCGTAGGCACTGTAATACTGCCCATATCCTTCTCTAGGAATCAAGAATTTATTACTTCATCTCTGAGGAGTGTTGCTGGCCTTCAGCTGTTGGTTCCCTCGGATAACTGCCTCAGCTCAAGATACTCACTCAGTATCATGCCCACTTCTTAGGATGGCCCATAGCCAGTGAATAATCAATGGGAGGTTATAATGACCTGATTCTCGTCTAAACTCAGGATATTCCTGAGAGGTCACTAAATTTTAAAATTCTCCATATAGTTGGATGTCTTACCCTGAGAATACATCACAGCACAACTTCTTTTTCTGCTCATTCCTACTTGCTTCCTACCCCTTTCCTTTCATTTTCCTGACTTTCCTTGCCTTCCCCTGGTTTTAACTCTGAGAGCACTCTTTAATAAATCTCTGAAATGTAATCTCTGTATCTTGTTATTAGAAATTCAAACCTGCAACTCTGTATTAGAGTTCTGCTTTAGAGCCATTAAGGCAGAGCCACTGGTCAATATAAAGTGACATAGTGCTATACTGATTATTTACCTTGGCACATCTCTCTCTTTGGTACTCTGTGGAACAATTGATATAAAGCTGAATTAACATAATAATTGGCTTTAATCTCACATGTTGTCTTTTGAAATTATAATTTTGCCATTTATTATGTTTATTTTTAATTTTTAAGATTGCAAAGCAATTTAGATATATATTCTGGACAGTTAGAAAATACAGAAAAAATAGTAAAGTAAAATAAAAATATCAGATTTCCACAATCTAGAGATTACTATTGTTAACACCTAAAATTATATTCTTCCAGATAGTTATCTATGTATCTATATAAATGTATACGCATTTTTGTCACAAATATCATAGTGTACCTACTCTTTTGTAGTCTATCCTCTTTTAGATAATGATTCTGATTATTATATTTCAATACATTTTCTTAGAATACCAAGTCTATATTCACATTTTACCAGTTGTCAAAATGTCCTATATTGTTGATTTCATTATATCAGGGACAGACCTTGTATCTGGCTGTTTTTTCTCTAAATATTTTTAAATTAAATTATCTAAAACTCCCTACACCCCAATGTGCAATTATAGTATTATTTTAGCCATCTTAATAATGTGGTTCAAACCCTGGGTTCAGACCACGTAATGTCTAATTCTAGTCCATTTCCTTGTTAGTCATGCTCCTTCTGTAATGTTTCTATAATCTTTCTATGAATCAGTTTCCCTATATGTAAAATAGAAAAGATATTATTATCTATCCCATTCGGTTATTTTAAATATTAAATAAAATAATATGGGTAAAAGGCGTAGAACAGTGTGTGACACATTATCATTGTTCTACTCTTATTAACTATTAGTACTTTTATTGCAATTTTTCTGCTAACTCAATCAACCCTCAATAACGCCTCCTAAATAGCTCCATAATCCATTCATTGTTCTCATTGTCAATGTCTGCCTCTAATCAAGTATCACCATGGCTTCAGAAGCAGAATA
Organism: Pongo abelii; assembly: GCF_028885655.2. Classification (NCBI taxonomy): domain Eukaryota; kingdom Metazoa; phylum Chordata; class Mammalia; order Primates; family Hominidae; genus Pongo; species Pongo abelii. The sequence goes on from NC_071996.2 coordinate 86,722,620, forward strand.
CCTATATCCAATATTTTTCCTTTCCAAATAATTCATCACGATGCAACCAGGATAATTTTCTTAGCACAAGTCTAATAATGACAATTAGCCTGGTTCAAATATCTTCGTGAATTATATTGTAATTCTTATTATAAAGTCTAAATTCATTGCCATATTTTGTAAAACAATTTCTGATCTAATCCTCCCATGTCCCTTTACTCTCTTCTCTCCCCTCTCAAAACTTTCCTTTTCAAGTTTCTCAGGTATTCTATGCTGTCTCACACCTTTGGAACCTGAAAGATGGTGTCACCATTGCCTAAAATGATTCCTGTTTTCTTGCTGAATCTTGTCTGGTTTACTTCCCTAGTCTCAGCTGGGATGTTTGTTCTGCTGTTAAATCTTCTTTTATTCCCCAGACTCAATTGGATGACCTTATTATGCTCTGCATTGAGTCTTCTTCATCATTGTTAAGTCTCAATTGATTATAATTGCATGTTTAAATTCTTGTCTCTAACCACTTTTGTAGAAATAGAGGAAATATAACTGTTTTACACATTATTGTTTTCCCAATACCAAGAACATGGTATAGGCTCGCTAAATACCTGTTATATGAATCATTGATTAAATGAACAAAAAAGGAGGCTCAGGAGATAATGATTGTTTGTCTTTAATAATTCAAATTTGTGACTAAAAGAGTATTTTTTAAATAAATATTTGTAATGGATGTTACAGACTGATGAATGTGAAGCTTAAAAAGTTTAGTAAGAAAGAGTTTCTGGCATGATGTAAGAAACTAGAAAAGTAGAGGACAAATGACTGAACATGTGAAAACAGTTCCCTCTAAGGCTGAAAGAGGAAATGAAAATAAATGGGCTTTACTTTCTTATATGGTTTTTTCACCTAATTAACAACAACAACAACAACAAAGAAACAAAAATTGGGGCTCTATTGAGGTCAATCATTTTCAAGAGGAATGGGATAATTAGATATGATAAAAATAAGAGACTTGAGACAAAATCAGTCTTCTTCTTGTTTATCTTAGAACAACGTTAAATGGAAGTTTCAGGCATCTACTGGTTCTGAGCAAGTATATAATTTCAGCGCTTAAACAAGTAATTGGGCTGGTCAGGAGAAGAGAAAGTGGAGCCTGCAGGTTTACCCTACATTTTGGGTTAAGTGGCAAGAATTGAGTAGGCTTTTCCAATTTCTTATTTTATAGTAGTAACATATATCTCATCTCCTTGCAGCTGGGCAGGCTTCTGAGTACTTTGGCCAGTAGAATAAGTAAACATGGTTGCATATAGTTTCTGGCCTCAAAACTTGAGAGATTGGTACTTAATACTTTTAATGTTTGTGATACCACGAAAGAAGTCTGATTACTCTCAGACTGCAGCACTAGAAAGGCCAAATGTAGCCACTCTGGTTGGCTGGAGGAGTGAGCTCAGTCACTCAGCCATTCTTGAAAAAATGCCAGATATGTAAGGGGTACCTTCTTGGATTCTCCAAATTTGCCTATCTACAGTTGAACAATAATGAGTGACCAATTCAATGCCACAAAGAATAAATTAATTTCTCTGTCTAAATTTCTGAACCATAAAATCATGAGATGATAAGATATTTGGTTTAATCCATTAATGTTAAGGAACTGTGTATGTAGCAATAAAAGGCCAAAATAAAATTTAGCATCTAGAAGTAGGGTGCCACCTAAAACTTGTGACTTTATTTTTGTGATGGAGTGGCAGATAGGAGCTGGAAGGGCATCATAGAAACGGTTAGTAAGGACATTAAAACGAGTGAGGAAATGCTGCTGGAGGCTAGAGAAAGGGTACCAGATGTCTCCAGCAGTAAAATGGGAAATAAAAAGGTCACTTAATGATCTGACCAAGGCAGGGATTTGACTTTCAGTTGCCTGTGATAAAAGAGAAGAATGAAAAAAATGAAAGGAGGAGCTGTTCAATTTTTAAGTAGAATTTAGAGAAAATACATGGGTGCCAGTTTTGAAAATAAAACTGTTTCTCATCCTCGGTCTCTCCCACCAAGAGAACCTCAATTTTGAATGCTGTTAGGGCAAAAATGAAATGTAGAACAGCTACCAATAAGCATGGCCTAAGGTTAAAAATCACATGTTGTACTGTGGGAACTTTTGTTGATATATCAGAAAAATTTAAGGGCCAGCACAGTAGGATTCAAAAATTCTTAGTACCTCCTCTTAGACATCATCTCTGATAGGATGAGAAAGGGTCTACAAGTCTTAGACAAGGCTACCAGAATGTCTCAATATGCCAATGACTTAGAAGAATCTTAAGAACATTTTCCTGTAGGATTCTGACTATTAGTTCAAGGTAGAGAAGGGCCTGTCTCAGAATTTGTTTAGTGGAGTGAATTGTAATTTGATGCACAAGGAACCCTTGCAGTTCTAAAAGAATTAAATCAGCTTAGATTGAATGTGACAGAGACAGTGCAAAATGAAAAGGGGTCTTAGGACCTCCAAATTTCTGTAAAGACAAGGCAGGCTGAGAAGGTACACAGTTATGACTATAGCATTTCAAATGCATGTGATAAATGAACCAGAGGGCAGAAACAAGAGCTCAGAGGGTACTGTCAAGAATTATCCTAGAGATTAGTACTGGGCCTTAATCAAAGAGTAGGAGTCATGTGCCTGATTAGATTTCAGAAATGTCATGGACTTTTTACTGCTGTGTACCTTCCATTTCCAAATTTCTTTTATTGGGATTTTTTTATATTGGTTTTTCTGTCTAAGTCTCACCATTGAATGTTATGTGTGTGGAGGATAAATTTGCTTCACATATATTCAGAATGAGAGATGTTTTACCTGAGGAAGCAAACCTGAGAAGGCTCATCTCCTTCTGGATGTGATTTAGGTGACAAGATCGAGGAATCTGAACAAATACTATAATGGGAGGAGACATTGGGGGTCACAGGAGGAGATGAGTGTATTTCACATGGAGGAAAAAATAATTTGTAGTCAGAGAGAAGCCTATGGCTAATTAAAGATAGTCACAGTATTTTAAGAGCGTTCCTTCCATAGAGCTGTATGTGCATGTGTACAGGGCAAGGGGTGTCTACAATTCCTCTCCTTCAACCTGGGCGGGTTTGGTGACTGCGTTGACCCAGAACATTTGGGACAGATGGTAATACTGTGTCTTATGAGAGTGGCAGCTTCCACATTCTGTGTCTTACTTAGAACACCTTTTCTGGAATCTCTAAGTGGCTTTGTGAGAAGTCAAACTACTTTGAGACTGCCAGGCTAGAAAGGATTTGTCTAGTTGCCCAGTTCAGCAGTCACAGATGAAACTAGCTTTCCTGGCTATCCCTATCAAAGTGCCAATATTTGAGTTAAGCCCCTCTGAATACTTCAGACCAGCCTATCTTCCAACTAAACACCACCAAGTGACCTAAGTTAACACTACATGGAGCAAAAGAGTTGCCCAGTTTAGCACTGCCCTATTTCTTGACCTACAACATTATTAAATATAATAAAATGGAGATTTTTGAAGTAGCCATTTTGGGATTATTTTTTATACAACAGTAGATAATTAAAAGAATTAAAATGTTTTTAAAACATGAGATTATAATATACATATGATTTATAACTTCTTTTTAGATCCATGATACATTATAAATATCTTTCCATGTCAATAGGTATTCATCTAAAATATACCTTATAATAGCTGAATAAATATATTTTCCCAACATACTTATTGGAAATTTGGGTGTTTTAATTTCTTTCACTGCCACTTTTTTCAGGGTCAGGAAACCATCAACTCTCAGATGTGGTAAAAAAAAAATTTTGGGGAGGCTGAGGCTGGCGGATCACTTGAGGTCAGGAGTTCGAGACCAGCCTGGCCAAGACGGCAATACCCCATTTCTACCAAAAATACAAAAATTAGCTGGGCGTAGTGATACATGCCTGTAATCCCAGCTATTCAGGAGCCTGAGGCTGGAGAACTGAGATCATGCCACTGCAATCCAGCCTGGGTGACAGAGCGAGACTCTGTTTCAACAACAAAAAAAAAAAAAAGAATTGTTGAGGAGGCCATTAGGCTAAGACGGCTCCAGTGCATTAGATAAGCAAACCAAAACCCAATTCAATGTAAACAATAAAACAAAGTTAAACTTTCTACTAATAAGCAACAGCCAACAAATCTCTAACTTGGGACTTTTTACCAGACCATATTCATATGCAAATAAGGTTAATTCCAAGATGTAGCCAATTAAATAGTTTCTTACTTTGATTCCTTGTTTAGCCTATAAAAGCCCACTGTTCATGCTGCTAAGGTGGAGCTCTTTGAACCTCTTCTAGTTTTGAGTGTCGCCTGATTCATGAATCATTCTTTGTTCCAATAAACTATGTTAAGTTTAATTTGTCTAAAGTTTTTCTTTTAACAGTTGGGATATTACAAAGGTGTTTAAAATTTCTCTCTACATTAATTCTCACTTTTATTCAATCTATTCTCTATGCTGAAACGAGAATTATTTTTGAAAACAATCATCTGGCCATTGCAAGATAAATTTCCTAAAAGTGGAGATCATGAATCTTTAGTTTACAGGGACTTACATACAGTAGATGCTGAATAAAACATTGTTGCAAGAATAAATTAGTTTGCCGTGCTTCTACTCAAAGGATTTTTGTTACTTTCCATTGTATTTAAATATGAACAAGTCAACTTGGTTTACCCAATCTTTATATGATCTTAGCTTAAAATCACACCATACTTTTTTCAATGTATTATGCTTTTTCCCTGCTGCAATTCCCTTGCAAATGCAAATTTTATTGACTGGCTTATTCTTTTTCCTCGCTATCCTTTCTTCATTTACCAGTTTACCATTCATGTTCCAGGATTCAGCTTCTATGCCACCTTCTCAAGAAACTCTTCTCTTGTTCACTCTATCTAGGTCAGAAATCTAGGTTCTAAGATCTCATTGCACCTGCATGGTCCCTGTAATTATGACATTTACTCCCAGCTAAACTAAGCTATAAGATCCATAATTGTGATAGTCTCAGAGTAATGTTTACCCCTAGTGACTGGAATATATTACTTACTTTAAAAATAAATGTTAATTTGTATTTTGATGAGCACCTTTATACCTTCTCATTGCCCAATTATTTACACAATATTTTCCTAGTAACACAATTACAGGATAAAAGAGTAAACATGATTGTTATTATTTGAATTATATTAACAAAGTTTCTTCCAGTGCACTGAATAAATATTTTGGTATTTTCTATGACTTTTTCTAAACATCTTTAGTAATTGCATTAAAAACAATTGCTATATTGTAGATATTTTAATTTTATTTCTTTGATTATTAGTAATGGTGAACATTTATTTATTGGCTGTTTATATATGTTTATTTCTTTTGCCATTTTGTCTTTGTCTTATTGACTTATCAAATTCTTTATATATTAACATTGTCATGTTTATTTAACATTTTGCTCTTTATCTCCACATTTTATATTGTTTTGATGTGTAAACATTTTAATTTTTAAATAGTTTTTACTTTTAAAATTGGTTGTAAAAATTTATATTGTAAAGATTTCTGGCACATATTTTGGTGTGTTATAAGAACATTGATCTAATATTTCTCTCAACTCTATCCATATTGACCCAATATCACTTCTTCATTCTTTCCTTTTCCAGTATTTACGAAACAAAAACAGTTTCAAAAAATTTGTAAGACTTTAGATTTTTATCAATCTTAGCACTGTGGAGAGGTACTAATCAATCTATAACATGAGCTTGAATACTCATGGTAATCAATTAAATCTCTATCCAAATGACAAAAAATATGAGATATTTTAACTCTCCTAAGATCATTTAATGTAAAATATTATAAAAATTATTTGTCAAAATCATGGAGTAGAATTTTCAGTTTTCTACGTGATTTTCTTTATAGTTCATTGGGAAAAATCAGAGAACTATCCTGCCAGAGAGATAAAAAGTGGGGAAAGAAAGCAGGAAGAATATGCAATTGTAAATTCAAATATGAGTCCTAAATGGGCTACATTGCCTTACTAATATTGAGTCAGATACCTGGTGAGATTCTAAGTCATCAGCAATATAAAACAATAATTTTACTTAGTAAATTTTTAAAGAGATGGCAATATATATGGTGTTCTGGAGGCATACCAGTATCTCCTGTATCTTCATCTTTCTCTAGGAAAGTGTACCAGTTTCTCCATCTTTCTGTAAGATAACTACTACTGTCAGATGAACTGATCAGCTTTGTTCCAATTAGTTACTTTCAGAAAGAAAGAAAACTGAATATATGTGCATTTGTGCCTTTACTGTGGAATGTATGTGTTAATAAGTAAAAAACTCTGAACCATTGAAAAAAGACATTTAGCCAATTATTTTGAGCACTGCTCAAAGAGGCCTTGTTATTTTGAGGTCTACATTTTGTATTTTTTTCTGAAAAATCATAATGCAATTGGTTTGATCACTGTCATCATCAGCTTTCTTAAGGAAATTCATTTCAAATTGGTGCATTGTACTTGCTGGTATTTGAGTTTTATGTTATGTGCTGTTTTATTAACAAGAACATCTATATTTTTTCTGAAATATTAGTTTTGAATGACTAAAGAGATATGAAGGAGTTAAGATAGACATTAGTCTAGAAAAAGAAAAAAGTGATTATTTAAAAATTATAATCTTAAGATTATAGTGTTGGAAGGAAGCTTAAAAACTAGCCACCCATCTGGCAGCTGATTTTTTAAAATCTCATTTTTATCAGTTAGTGGATACTCCATTCTCTTCCATGACAGGAAACTCTCCACTTGTTGTGTAATAAGCTCTCTAATTTCTGGGTACCTCTGAGTCTAGTAAGCTTTTCCATCTTTACTTGAAACCCTTCTGTATATGGCTTTTCTTTTTTTTTTTTTTTTTTTTTTTTTTTACAGTAGCCAAAACTGTGACCCAAGAACTATGCTTATCCTCTGCCCTGTTCCTCTAAGTAATTATGACATAATGGAACAGGCTGATGAATATATAGCAATAATTTCTATCTTACGAGAAACGTGGGGAGACCTCTTCCTCACTTCTTTCACACACTGATGGATGACATCGTGCATCCCCCTACATGTAGGACAAATGCTTTTCAGTAGGGCAACGGCTGTAAATAGCATCCATCTTCTCTGTTGAATTCAGAACCACACGAGAGTCAGTCAGATGGCCATCAACATGTCAGCTTTATTGCTAGTAAAGCTGACTTCCAGGGTTGGGGGAATATATGGTTTTATGTGCATAACTAACATACTCTCCTTGCCAGTTTAAATCTTGTGACTGGCCATCTAAAATGAAAGTTTGGGCCTAGGATTACTGCATCACATTAATGCAACAGACAGAAAGGGAAGCAAAGACAAAAAATCTATAAATACTTAAAGACTGAAAACAAATAAAATTAGTACACCATTGAGAAATGTGGACAAATTAGTCTGTTAGAACAAGCAAGAAAGGGTTCAGACAAAACACCAGACTTACTGCTCTATGGAAATACAAATAGTGGGATTTCTGTTGTCACCCAATGTCCAGGTGGTACTATATTGGATATCTTATTTTAAGAATAATAACAAATGTTATTATTCTTGTGGATTTGTGTGAAAAGTTATTTCATTTAAAACTTGGAAAATTAGTTCAAGACCAGTCTGCCCTACATGGCGAAACCCCATCTCTACTAAAAATACAAAAAATTAACTAGGTGTGGTGGCGGGTACCTGTAATCCCAGCTACTCGGGAAGCTGAGGCAGGAGAATCTCTTGAACCCGGGAGGCAGAGGTTGCAGTGAGCCGAGATTGAGCCACTGCACTCCATCCTGGGTGACAAGAGCGAAACTCTGTCTCAAAAAAACAAAACAAAGCAAAACAAAATTGGAAAATTAGTTTTGATCACTTAGAAAAAGGAAACTTATTCAACACTCGTGCTGTAGAAAGGGTGTATGGTAAATACAAGATAAATGTGTCAAGTTTCAAGATTCAGCCACTGTCTGTTGATTGTCATCTGAGGGCCAGACGCCATGTGTATTGCTTACACATTTAATTTAGCTGGCATAGCTCGGGACATAGAGATGATTTAAGAAATACTTCAGATAAGAGCTAAATATTTTTGTTAAAGTCACATAAATATTAAAATCAAGATTTGAACAGATTATATTGGGCATGTTTTCTTATATTCACTCCTCTCTCTTCCCTTCCTGTTTATAAAAGTTCTAACAGCTAGTATCCTGTTCTCTCTAAGGACTGACATGATTGTCCTGGTTGGTATTTTTATGCACATTGTAACTACTGGTGACCATAAATGCACAGTTTAACTCTTAAAATTATAGAATGCTGCAAAGACATCTTTTTGCACTTTCAGTGTCTGTCATTTGATACTTGAAACTTTATGAAATAAAGTCACCTATTTATTTGATTTAGAGACCACTTTCAGGGTAAATGACAATACTGTGTTTTTAAATGGTGGGTATAGATTCACAGGCTTCCAAAAATGCCTTGCAACAGTGCTTTAGAATGCATTCTAAAGTGTTTTATACCTATATATCAGGTCCTCTTTTTGAATGTATTCAAAATAAAGTTCTCAAATAAAGATTCATAACTCAAATGAAAAGATGTTGTAGATATTTTACAAATTCAATATGATTTCCTAAAACATTCAGCTGCCTTCAAAGAAAATCAGTCTTTCTGTCAGGCCTTGGCAGTTAAGCCATAGTCTGCTGAGATGGCAGTATTCAACACCCTACATCCTGCTCTGCAGCAGACATTAAGCTTTGGTTGTGACCATGCAATCCCATTTTGAACTCTTGTCTCTATATGTGTCAGTTACAATTTGGCAGCTGGCTGGAACAATCATTCAAATCTTTAGATCTGAGGATTTAATTAAAGTACTCTATAATAAAATGAAACCATGAATTACATGGTTTGTAAATATATAGTTAAATAATTCCAAACATCCAAAATGTATGTTGGTATGTTTCCTTTGCTGTTCTGAATTTAAAATTAGAGTGTGTTTTAATATTGTAAAAACCCAACAGAAGTTACATGGGATATAATATTCTAAGCCTGAGCTCTTAAGTGGCGTACGTCTTTCTTCAGTAAGGTCATTTGGCAGAGAACAAAAATGCAGAGCTCAGGAGAATGAATTCGCAGCTTTTTCTCCCATCTGGACACAGAGTTACAGCTCAGTCCTTTGCTGATGGCTGGCTCAGCTTTGACCTTTTACACTGTTCTAATCTCTTAGAAATAATTCTAGTGAGAATGGAGTAAAAATTCACTGTTTAGCAGTTTAAGGAACCAGGTAGTTCCTGACCGCATGCCTTTATATTTGATTTCCTAAAGGTGCTACAGACTTGGTAGGCCCTTTTGGGGGCATTCTAGAAAAATTCATTGGAAGAGTTTCTGTGGTGTCAGATTTTGGGCATAGTTGCTGTTCTTACAGAACTTGAAACTGTGGCATGTCAGGTAGTGGCAGACAAAAAAGATTGTTTCCATTTGACGAAGCAGGAACAAAGAAAAGAACCAACCAGCCACATAGTGACACAATTGCTTTAGGAACCCAGGCCTTTTAATCCCTAGTCCAGTTCCTCACCAACTCATAGCACACTGCATTCAAAAAGAATCACTATGAATTTTAAGAGAAATTTTCCTCCCGCTGACTGGGAACAACTTACTATTTCTGTGTCCATGTGGCTCTTTATGATTTCAGTTTTTTAAAAAAATTTTATTGTATACTAATCATGGTTATTTTTCAATGCTCCCATTTCGACACATAAATAAAACATGCTACAAAGGAAAATAGTGGGATTTACTGGTAGAATTACCGAGATAATAGCAAAGTGGTTAAGAATATGAACTGTAGAGAGCTAGATTCCTAAGGCTTGAACACTTAATTTGCCACTTTTTCAGTGTGGGATCAGGGACACATGACTCACCTTTATATGTATGTTTGTTTCCTCTGTGTGAAATGGGGGCAAATATTAGTAGCTGTCGCATTGAATTGTTTAAGGATTTAATTAATCTATATTAAGTACTTTTAGCAGTACCTGGCACATGGTTAAGTTTGTGTAAGGGTTAGCTATTACCATTATTAGTTGGACAAACCTAGACATCTTAATCTCTCTGAGACTCAATTATTTGATCTGTAAACCGTGGGTGTTACTTATCTTGTAAAGTTTTTATTAACATTTAAATAATACATAACATAAATGAAATATATATAATTACATAACACAGGCACACAGCCTAGCAAAATAATTGACAAAAAACAGGTAATCAATATCTGTTGGTTCACTTTCACTAAAGAGGATACACTGATATTTCCTTTAAAAATATGTATTAATTTGTTTATATTTTTGAATGGGCAACACACTTTTACATGGGTTAGAAATTAAAAATTTTCAAATCTCTACAGTAGGAAGTTCAGCATCTAACTTTTTCCCATGTATTCAGTTTCCATTAGCCACTATCATGGTTAATAATTTTTATTAGTTGTATATATGTCCTTCTAAAATTGTTTCATGCAAATATAAATACATAGTTTTATTTTTTCCTCTTCCTTTCACATATGAAGCACATTACACAAACTGTTATGCATCTTTCTTTTTTCACTTAATATATTTTGGAGAGTTGGGCATAGTGGTGGTATGGAGAGCTATTTCCTTTTATAAATTTACAGCTGCGTAATAGCCCATTGCAGGAATGTACTATGATTTTATTAATCAGTGCCCCGCTGATGGTCTTTTGGGTTGTTTCCAACCTTTGGTATTAAAAGCACTGCTGCAATGAGTAACTTTGTACATAGATTACTTTGCACTTATGGAAGGCCATCTGTGAGAAAAATTCCCAGAAGTGAAATTGCTGGGTGAAGCGTATATACATTTAATTGTCAAATTGTCCTCTAGGAGAATTGTACAGATTTACCTAAGCATTAGGTATCATATAACTTTTGAATTTTGCCTGTCTGAATACGTGAAAAATACACCTCAGTGAATTTTTTATTTATGTTTTTCCTATTACCATAGTGAATAAACATTTTCCCATTGTTTAAGGGTAATTTGTATTTGTTTTCTATGAACCTTCTTTACAGGTTTGTCTTGATTTCTTAGGAACTGCGAACATTTGGGGAATGAGCTCTTCATCTGTAATAAGATTAGCAACTGTTTTTCCTAACTCAACAATTATTTTTATACTAATTTTTCCTCATACAGGCATCATAAAACATCTTTATGTGTTTGAATTTATTTTCTAATATGTGAATTTTGGATCTGTGTTAGAAAGGCTTTTCCTATTCTGAGGAGATAAAATAATTCTCTTATTTTTCCTTTAAATACTTTTATAATTTCCTTTTCTTCATTTAATTTTTTAATCAAAAGTAATTTTTATCTGTACTCTGTATTCAGTCTATTGGCATTTATATTACCTCACTATTATTCAGAGCACCTACTGGCATGTAGAAGATGCTAAATGTATGTTTATTGAGTTGAATTGCATACATTATTCGACTTTACAAGATATTCTTAATTCTGTAGTACTAAGGTCAAATAACAGCCCCACATTAAATGCCATGCTTGGGTCCTTTGTGCTGCACTGTGTGCTGCACTCTGCATCATTCCAGGGACACCATTGCCATTGTGATGGGGCAGAACTTAATCCTCATGGCCATGAATGGCAACCTGCCTTCATTTGCCCTACCTCCATTAGAGAGGCATCAGTCCTCACTTCAAATTATTGATAGGTTCTTGGACTCTGTGACTTTAAATGAAATAACAAACAGTAGGCCCTCAAATAATGTGGTTTAATTGTAATGATGAGAAAAAAATGTTTCATTATAGTCAATTTGCTTAAGGTAGCAGTTTTCAAGAACCTATGAATGATGTGAAGTGAGAATGTATTGTACATGTTACAGTTACAGCCTACTTGCCTTCCCATGATGTCATGACCTGCTTGAAGGCAGATACTTTGAAAATTCAACCTTTGATATCTAGAACATAACAGTATGCTTGCATACCTTATATATGTTGTGAATCACTGTGGAATGAATGATCACATACCTAATACATTTTTGAAAGTGGAGACAGGTTGTATTTGGTTCATCTGCAGTGTCATTTTTTATTTAAGCAAGCTATTAAATATAGTTCATCATTTAAACTAAATGTTCATTCAATATTTCTTTGCAAGAATAAAAAAGGTTTTACTCATACATTATTCCTAGAGGCAAGGGTTTCTCATGGAATTGCATAATTTTTAATATTTTTAAAATGACATTTCATATTCAGAAAGATATTATATGGTTTGTAGAGGAAAACATTTATTTATGCTTGTTTTAAAAATATAACTACAAACAGATATCATTATTGAGCACATCCTACAGCTATAGGCACTATACTAAAATTTTGGCACACATGCTCTCTCATTTAATTCCTTACAACAATATGATCATTATCTCTATTTCATATATAGGAGAATCACAGTGTTTAATGTCTTACATTGGAGATGTTAAGACTCTTGCCCAAAGCCACAGATGTGGTATTAATACAGCCAGACTCTAAACCCAAGTAATTTGAATCTAGGGCCTAAGGGTAACAGCTGTGGTATTCTGCCTCCCTCCCCTCTCTCCTGACCTTGTTGAGGCTCATTATCCTAAGATTACTGATATGAATATGTAACATTAGAGGCAAAAGAGAGAGAGAGGTCACTAGCTGATATGGTTTGGCTGTGTTCCCACCCAAATCTCACCTTGAATTATAACTCCCACAATTCCACGAGGAACCTGGTGGGAAGTAATTGAATCATGGGGGTAGGTCTTTTCCCTGCTTTTCTCGTGATAGTGAATAAGACTCATGAGATCTGATGGATTTAAAAGTGGGAGTTTCCCTGCACAAACTCTCTTTGCCTGCTGCCATCCATGTAAGAGGCACCTTTCGCCTTCTGCCATGATTGTGAGCCTTCCCCAGCCACATGGAACTGTAAGTCCATTAAACTCTTTTTTCTGTATAATACTCAGTCTCAGATATGTCTTTATCAGCAACGTGAAAATGGACTAATATACTAGCATTGCTTGATTCCTTAAACATTGCTTTTAAGGAGAAGCTCCTGATTTTCATTTCTTTCATGCCAAAATCTCTCAGAAGACAGTGGATCTCTGAATACCTATTATCACCTGGAAACCACTGAAGAATGACCTGGTGGTATCATAATAGCCAAACAGTACACAATCAATGCATTTCTAGATTTGGGGCCTCTCTCTAGTGGTCAGGAATATATGTTTCCTTTATTTCAGAGCTGCAGAGACCCAAGATCATGTTCTCATACTCAGATTGCCTGTGAGGAATAAATATTTTAATTATATTCTCTCCAATCACTAAAGTTAGCTTTGCCACTGCCCCTCTGCCTATATCACAACTTAAATACCCCAGCCCCCACCTAACAGGTAATTGTATGTGTGCACGTGTGTAATCTGGTTGAAGTTCCTCTAGTAATTGCAGAAAAAAATACATTTGTAAAATTCTTTATCTCTCAACATTCTCAAAAATTATTTCTGGTCTACATAATATTATTAACTGCATGATGAATAAACATTCGACTGAGGTACTTCATTATTTTGGGCTTTCAGGATTAGCCTAACTGCAATGAACTGAGAGTCATTTTCCTCACACATAAAAATGAATGCCACAAATGGGAAAACCCTCCAAATTCTATCATGTTAGATCAGTGATACATGATATAGTACAAGAAGGAGAGAGACCAAAAACAGTGACATTAGTAAGTATGGGTTAAGTTAATTGAAAAATTGTTGGATAAATAATCACTAATTTAAAAAAAAATGCCTGTGGTAAAATCAGAATTCTGTTCTGAAATGTTAACTTCTTTAGCTTTGTATTTTGACTTTTCATGAAATTCAGTATCCTGTTAATTGGTTATTCTTAATTTATACATTTCTACATTTAAACATGTGAGAAAGTAAAAATTAACTTGGACTAAGAAAGTAATAGTCTACCCAGCCATTCATCAGGCTGAAATAACAGACATAGATGAAGTTAACAGTTAATTTATTGGGAAACAATATTTTTCCCAAGGACACACTGCAGGTGGAAAGTGTCATAATGACCTCCTTCACTCAAGTGAAGACTATGTTTTTACACACTGAGAAACTGTGTTCCCTCAAATCATAGACTATCCGAAAATTTGCTCTTTGAAATTACATCAGTAAGAATTAAACACTGTGTTCTTGCCTGGAGTACCAAAGTCACTTTGACACAAAGAGGTAACTGTTTCCAGCCTGGTCCTAGAGCTTCAAATGTGGGGTTTCTAAACACAACCTTCTACCTTTGTCTTGACTTTTTGGTTTCTTAAAAAACAAGATCCAGAATCCACTTTGCAGGCCATATTCTTTTTTGCACAGTCCTGCTTTACACCTATTAATACCCGGCTTCATTTAAATTTCTCTTATGCTCTACCCTTCTCAATCTTATAAAACTCCATCTTTCTTTCGTTTAATCAGATGCCCCAGATTTCTGCTAGAATGTAGTTTCCTTCATTGCAATTGGTCAGTAAATTAGGTTTGTGCCTGGTGTTAATAGTCTGATTGGGCTGAGACACATGGTTAAATATATATGAAAAAAGATACATCTGATACATCAGGGAGAAATAGTAATACAATTTATAGGGATAAAGAGTTCAAGTTGAGTAAAAAATGTGAAAGATTAACTCATAAAATATGTGGCATGCTATCCTTTGCTTTTCTAGGGATGGACAGCAAATTTACCTCTAGGCACGCAAGTAGCAATGAGAAAGATGCAATTAGTTTCAAAGCTTGCAGTATTTAAGAAAAATCAAATCAATTGCCTAGAAAAAGTTAAATTCTTTATGCCACTGGGATTTGCAAGAAATGTGTCCTCAGAAACACTGTGATGAAGTGAAATGTAGTCTCAACTCTCTCTAAATTGAATAGAGAATAGTAACGTGTTCCACAAAGCAATTAATGTTATTGAAATTCCTCAGGACTAAAGAGCTGCTCTTGTCTGTGTCTACATTGATCACATCACCTCTCATGACCTATCTGAATTGCAAGTCTCTCTTGCCATTATCTCATCCTCTGGGAAGTGATGGAGAGCCTTGGTCGAAGGGCATGCTCCTCTTACATGTACCTGCCAAGCTACTAGAAACATGGAAATTACGAGAAAGTGCACAGGCAGCTGCAGTCAGTCCACTCATTCCATTTCCCATGATTTCTCCCAGAGTTTTGGCAATGCACAAATTAGAGAAATAAAAATATAACCCTAACTGGTCTGCTCAAAAATCCCCTATTATATGCATAAAATCATCCATGCAATCATAAAGTACTTACTTATTTTCTATCAAGGATATGGAGAAATAAAAAGAAGCAAGCTATATGCTAAGGATATTATGGCTCTCCAACACCTTTAAGAAGATATACAAGGACAAATAAACTCTCGAAAAGGAATGTGCTCATAGGTAATTTGGGTCCATGTTTGAGGTTTCTAAAAGACTATTTTTAAATTTAAGTTCTAGTTTTTATGAAAGAGAAAAACAAAATTATATAATTTAAGGAATAAAATGCAAAATACATACAAACTGTAACTTCAGAATATTGTTCATTGTAGGGAACAATATTTAATCTTTAAAAATATTTTAATGATTAAAATAAGATAAATATAATTTATTTAAGTATTTAAAATTAAAATTTATGATAATTTATCTAAAGTCAAAAGGGAAAAAACTGTCACATCTATTAAAAATGCTTTCTGTTTCTTTATCTCAGTCTTGACAATTGCTCAAAATAAAAAAGTTCTGTTGTTTTAGTGAAGTTATCTTGCATCAATATTTTAAAGCATTTGAAAGTTCTGAAAATTTTTTCATACATACTTATTTTCATTCTGGTAGTGCTATTTTTTTGTGTGAAACTTTTTGAAAACATTATCCATCAATCAAACCAGTATGTTTCAATGTTAGGTATTGTGAAAGTTAAGAAAATAAAAAAAAGACATATAAATTGCAAGGTTTGAGTCCTTGTCACAGAGGGATTTTTGACTCAGTTTGGGAGACATTTCTTTATTACTTATTATTATTAAATGTAAGCGAGTGTGGATCTAATGAATGCCAGTTAGAGGCAGGCAATATCCTAGGTGCTTAGTGACCCAGTGGTGGGTGTGTCAGTTAGGGTCTTGGCAAGGATCAGATGGAACACTCAAACTAGGTAATTTAAGAAGCTCTTTACCAAACCAGGGGTGGATTTTAGGGAAGTCATCAAGATATTGTGCTGCAAAGGCTGCCATCAAAGGGGAGTTGTTTCTACCTCCACTCTGTGGGTGGAGGTAGCTCAGTGGATGTGAGACTAACATCTGACTGAAAAGAGAAAAGTGAGAGACAGCATGATGTGTCAGGAGAAGTAAATGTAATTTAATATTTTATTGTCATTTTTAAGTGTATGTATGGATTTATATGTTCATATTTGTGGTTTTTTGTGGAGATGAATAAACGTGGGAAATTTGTGGAGATGAATAAACGTGGGAAATTTGTAGGACTAGAATAGTTCAAACTTCTGATGCTATGTCAGTGGTGTAGAACGAAAAAATGGATTATCCAGAAGGTATTTAAGAACATTAAGTGGGAATCACAGGTGGAACATAACGGGAGCTGCGTAAGAAGCAGGAGTTAGAGATGAATCTTAGTTTTTTGGTTTTGTGGAATTTGAGATTTGTAATTTTATTTACTGGAATAATTAATACAGAAATGCAGTTGGTTTTGTAATATAGATTATTTTCCTGATTTCTAATCCCAAATTATTTCATTGAATTCTCTCATCCAAAATCATTGATCTTTTCACCATTGGAACTTGAAATTTTGTATTTCTTGCTCTGATAAATAACTAGGCTCAATCCCTAATATTTGAGGAGCTTACAACTTAATACAAATGAGGATGATGAAAATAAGTTCTTGCTTGGGCCCCATAACTTTAACTTTAAAGAACAGTAAATAATATAACCAAATGTCCATGATTGTGGTCCTGCAGTCAAAACCATAAAGATAAATGAAAACTCAGTGTTATAAATTATTTCAAATACATAGATTCAATATAAGGTTCTATATTTCATATTTAGTTTGATATATTTTAAAAAGCCAGACATTATCTTTTAGAACTCACCAAGAACAGAGATCCTTTTTTCTGTTTTAGGGGCTTAAATCAATAATTTAATTATTTTAGTTACCATTCTTCTCTTGTCCTTACTAGGTCCCAGATTTCATATTGCTTTAATACAATTAGTTTATCTGTGTGTCTCATTTATGTATTTATGGTTTGGGTAATTCTAATTTTAAAAATAGTTAATTGCAATTGCAGAGTATATCTAAGTTAATTTAGGATTACAATGTGTAGTGTTCCCATACCATTAACTTATTTGGGAGCAAGGGATATTTAGGGGCATTGATGTTTTCCTAATATAAATAAGCGTTATTCCCAGATACTAGAAGTACCCAACTTCTCCAGAATCCTGATTTGTATCTGGACTGTGGAGTTTATAATTTGGAGGGAAACAGTATGGAGCCCTCTCAAAAAAGTAAAAAAATAGGACTACCATATGATCCATCAATCTCACTTTTGGGTATATCCAAAGGAAATAAAATCACTATTTTTAAGAAATATCTGCACTCCCATGTTCCTTGCAGCATGATTCACAATAGTCAAGGATGGAAACAACCTAAGTGTTTATCAACCGATGTACTGATAATGTAAGAAAAATGCATTGTATATAATAGAATATTATTTAGCCTTAAAGAGAAGGAAATCCTGCTATTTGTGGCAGCATGGATGAATTGGAGGCCTTTATACTACATGAAATAAGCCGGGCACAGACAGACAAATACCACATAACCTCACTTATATGTGAAATTTAAAATAGTCAAACTTACAGAAAGAGAAAATAGGATGGTGGTTAACAGGGGTTACAAAGGGCAGTAATGCAGAGATGTGGGTTAAAGGGTACAAACTGTCATAAACTGAAAATTCTGGTGATCTGATGTATGACATGGTGTCTATAGTTAATCATAACTAACTATATACTGTATACATGAAATTTTCTAAGACAGTAGATCTTAAGTGTTCTCACCACATTAAAAAGGAGTAACTATGCAAGGTGATAGATATGTTAATTAGCTTGATTGTGGCAATTATTTCCCAATGTATATGTTTACAAGTCACCACATTGTGCATCTTAAATATGTACAATTTTATTTGTCAATCGTATCTCAATAAAGCTGAAGAAAGCTGCTGGAAAAAGCAGAAAGTGTTACTCCTAAAGCTGTTAAATTTTAAATACTGTATACTCAACCTCAACTGCTGAAGATCTCCTGCCTGAGTTTCAGAGGGGAGAGTTTATTGGGTTATAATTTTCACAGATTAAAAATGGTTAGGAGCTCCAGGAAAAGATCCTTTCTGAATTGTCTTTTCCTTACATTGTGATAAGTGCTTATATTACTTGGTATTGATTAAACGTTTGTTTAAATAGCTGAGGAAAAAAGGGAGAGAGATTGATTTTTTGTGGGGCGTTAAATCTTCCAAATTATTTACCATGAGAAAAACCACAGTAATTTTTAGGTAAACAGTCACTAGAGTTTCTCTCTGAAAAACACACACAGACACATACACAGATGCACACACATACTTGCACACACACTGGGGATGTTTATTTACCTCTTATTTATATTAGCTTTGAGGAATCTATGGAGACTCATTATATTTATAATGATATAAAAATGCTCTTTCCTAATGTGCTTGCACTGTTAAAGCAATGTTGATAGTAAAACAGTGTGAGAACATTCCAGGGATATTTTAAAGAGATTAAACCTTGACATGGAGCTATTTATTATAATAAAACACATTTTTAGACTGGGCATAGTGACTCATGCCTGTAATCTCATCACTTTGGGAGGGTGAGGCGGGCAGATCATCTGAAGTCAGGAGTTCAAGACCAGCCTGGCCAACATGGTGAAACCCCATCTCTACTAAAAACACAAAAATTAGCTGGGCATGGTGGCACTCGCCTGTAATCCCAGCTACTCAGGAGGCTGAGGTAGGAGAAAAGCTTGAACCCAGGAGGCGGAGGTTGCAGTGAGCCAAGATCGCGCCACTGAACTACAGCCTGGGCGACAGAGTGAGACTCTGTCTCAAAAAAATAATAATAACAAAAAAATACATTTTTACACACACTTTTCTATTTTTTCATAGTATCTTTAAAAATCTATGGTAATTAAGTTTTCAAGAAAATGTCTGCAGCATCTTGTACATTGATACTCATAACGTATACAGTCATGTGCCACATAATGACATTTTGGTCAATGACAGACTGCTTATACTATGGTGAACGTATAGGATTATAATGGAAATACAACATTTTTGGTGTTTTATGCCATATTTTTACTGTACATTTTCTATATTTAGGCATACAAATACCATTGTGTTACAATTGCCTACAGTACTCTGTACAGTAGCATGCTGTGTAGTTTGTAGCCCAGGAGCAATAGACTGTATCATATGTGTATAGGAGGCTATAACATCTAGGTTAGTGTAAGCACACTCTATGATGTTCAGACAATGATGAAATCACCTAACAATGCATTCTTCAGAGCATATCCCTGTCGTTAAGTCACACATGACTGTATTTACATAATTACACCATTTTAACATTTTAGCTCAAGTTTTAAATTCATAATAATTAAAAATCTGTTTTAAACTGGAGTTTTTGATTAATATATGCATACCTCTACACTAAATATGCTATCTTAAGATTTAATGAAGTAGTGCTTTGATCTCAGCCCATGAAAAACAAATGAAGAGCAAATTTAAAAATTGGGTTATATTTAAGTGACAAAACTCTGCCACAGTGAAATAGTGTTCTTTGAAAAAAATCAATAGACATTTGTAGCTTAGAAAAGCAAATCTTATTGTAAATAGTTATATCTTGTAAATGGCTCTTTCAATTCATTTTAAGTGCCAAAATACACTATAGTTGGACTTATGTTTAAGTATTATTTTTTACTACAATCACGGTAAAGTATCTCCTAACCAATTCTACCTAATGGTTTTCCTGGATAATGTGAATAGTTCTTTATTTTCTTTATGGGGAAAATTAACCATGTATTTAGTTAGCAGATTAACTATTGATGATTCCTATTGTAGTGAATACTGTGATATTCTACTCAGATCCCCTTCCCAGAAATGAATGACTGTCTCCTAACTGCTCTGTGTGCTGCTAGCACATACCCCCTTCAGGAAGTCTGATATAGTTTGGCTCTGTGTCCCCACCCAAATCTTACGTTGAATTGTAATAATTCCTCTGTCAAGGGGAGGACCAGGGAGAGATAATTGAATCATGGGGTCCGTTCCCCCATACTGTTCTCGTGATAGTGGGTGTGTTCTCATGAAATCTCATTATTTTATAGGAGGCTTCCCCCTTTGCTTAACTCTCATTATCGCTCCTGCAGCCCTCTGAAGAGGTGCCTTCTGCCATGATTGTAAGGTTTCTGAGGCCTCCCAAGCCATGTTGAACTCTGAGTCAATTAAACCTCTTTTCTTTATAAATTACCCAGTCTCGGGTTTTCCTTCATAGCAACATGTGAATGGACTAATACAAAGTCCTTTAACTGAAGAACGCCATGTTCCTGGCTCAGCTTGCATCCAGTGATGGGTTAATGTGGATGATAAAGGTTAAGTCTCTTCTCTCCCAACTCAGTGCAATTCTGAAGGGTCATTCCAGCTCCAGAGTTCCCTGAGGGGTTGGCTGAGGCTTTTCTTGAGAATGAATCACAACCCAGACTCTCCATCTGTCCAATCCCACTTTCTTCCTTATCTTTTCTTTTCACAGTTATTGATCTCAAGAACAGTCCCTAATAATCCCTCTTTATGCTACCCTCCATTTCAGAGTTTGCTTTTAAGGATGCAACCTGCAACACACACTGAAATCCCATGGCTTCCAGGCTACTCTCAAGTATGCCCATACAATTGATTACTGCAAGCTTACCCTGTCCTGTGTTATTATAAAGAGTTAGGTGTATTTTCCCTAATTTATCTATTGTAGTTATTTTTGTAATTACATGATTTAACTGAAGACTATATAAACAAGGTAAAAATGTGAATTTTTTTTCTTCTGATTATTGTTTTTCATTAAAAATATTTGCAATGGAATTAAGTGTGGGCAAAAACAACTGCAAATTTAAGGGTTTTTTGTTGTTGTTGTTGTTTGTTTGTTTTGTTTTATGTTTGAGATGGAGTCTCGCCCTGTCACCCAGGCTGGAGTACAGTGGTGCAATCTTGGCTCCCTGCCACTTCCACCTCCTGAGTTCAAGAGATTCTTCTGCCTCAGGCTCCTGAGTAGCTGGAATTACAGGTATCTGCCACCACTCCCGGCTAATTTTTGTATATTTAGTAGAGGCAGGGTTTCACCATGTTGGCTAGGCTGGTCTTGAAATCCTGACCTCAGGTGATCTGCAATTTAAGGTATTTTAAATTGCAAAAATCTATAAAATTTTACGAACAGATTGAGTAAGTAGAATAAATTTTTTCTCTTTTTACTTATAAGAAATAAAAGCAAAAGTTATAGAAGATGTGTAATGGGTATGTTTTAAATCAGAAAAACAGTGAAAAACTCTTCTCAACAGACCTATATTCAAAGAAAAATCTTTAATTAAAATATCGTTAAAAACATACATGTATATAATTTTATTTACTTATTTTTATTTTATTTTATTTTATAATTTGAGACAGAGTCTCGCTCTATTACCCAGGCTGGAATGCAGTAGCATCATCTTGGTTCACTGCCACCGCCACCTCCTGGGCACTAGCGATCTTCCCACCTCAGCCTCCTATAGCTGGGACTATAGGCATGCACCACCACGCCCAGCTAATTTTTGTATTTTTTTGTAGAGATGGGGTTTTGCCATGTTTCCCAGGCTTGTCTCCAACTCTTGAGGTCAAGCATTTCACCTAACTTGGTCTCCCGAAGAGCTGGAATTACAGGCATGAGCCACCATGCCCAACCTAATTTTATATTATAATAAAATATTTCAGTTGTAAATATGGGTTAAACATTTTTCACTTAGCTAATAAACTTACTGTCAAATGCATCAGATAACAAAACACACTGTACTGCATAATAAAAACAAGTAAAATATTATGACACCTTTATTTTTCATCTGTATTTTAAAACAAAGTTGAATATATGGGTAGAGATTATCTGAAGGGGTTTTAAAACTCTTGAAAGCCAGATGACCCAAGAAAGGAAGAACACAGAGAAACTTCTAGTCTGCTTTGTGCCTCCCATCCTGTACTATGGCTACAGAGCCTGATGAATTTGTTAAGATGCAGATTTGGATTCAGTATGCCAGTGGAGGGGCTGGAAGTTCTGCATCTCTAACAAACTGCAGTCCAGGTAGATTCTATTGCTGTGAGAACCAGCAAGATCTAGAAAACTAGCTCAGCCATTTCAGTATAATTCATTTTTCCTTTGTTCCACTCTTAATTTGTACTTTACATCTAACAAGGGGTTCCCTGTTAGTGAATTGCTTGTTATTCACCATTGTATTAGTTCGTCTTCACGCTCCTGATAAAGACTGGACAATTTACAAAAGAAAGAGGTTTAATTGGATTTACAGTTCCATATGGCTGGGGAGGCCTCACCATCATGGTGGAAGGCAAAGAGGAACAAGTCACATCTTATGTGGATGGCGGCAGACCAAAAAATAAAAAAGCTTGTGCAGGGGAATTCCTCTTTATAAAACCATCAGATTTCGTGAAACTTATTTACTATAATGAGAACAGAATGAGAAAGACATCCCCCATGATTCAATTACCTCCCACTGGGTCCCTCCTATGATGTGGGAATTCCAGATGAGATTTGGGTGGGGACACAGCCAAACCATATCAACCACTTTTAAACTTTAATTCTATTCTAGTTTTCCTGCTTTGTTTCTCCATGTAAAATTCTATTAATTAATGTATGGTAGTCCCATTAGGTTAACTATTAAGCCAACACCTAGTATGGTTAGAGCACAATTCTGAGGTGATTTTTGATAATATCTGATGGGATAATTCTTCCTCCTTTCCTACAGTTTCTGAGTCACTGGCTATAAGGTCCTATTGAAGAAATGAGTAGCTAATCATGCTGAGAAGTAGAATTGAGATATCTGATGGAATTGAATGAGTAGAAGTGTTGAACAGCAAGATCTGGCTGCAGTGGGAAAATATATATTTTAGCCTAGTGCTGATAATCACAAATAAAGTGTTCTTTTTCTGAGAAGATGAGATTGGATGTGTGTGTCTAACAGAAAAGGATTATAGAGCTAATACTGCATCTTGGTCAAAAAGGATGCTAGTCTTGTTTGTAACTTTTTCACATTATGAAGCTGGTAATAACAGTTATACAGGAAAAAAACTGTCCTATTTTTGAGACGTTCAATGTTTTTCTGTTTGTGGACATATATATTGGTTCATAGCATATTGCGTTATAAAAAGTTTGCATGTACTCATTCAACAAACTTTTCCTTGCATCCAAAATAATGGTTTCAGAATCTTGTTTCAAAAATTAGTTTTCAAGTTGGCTGAGACAGTTATTAAAAAGCATTTCCTCTGTTAATAATATTTGATAACAATAGGGTTCTTTTTGCTTGTAAAGAACAAATTCCAACTGTTTTTGTATTTTTCTCAACCTTCTTCCACGTATTTAACTTTTTCATAAGCTCAAGAAAAAAGTACAGCTTTAATTATACAGTATTAAAATTGGGGAAAATAATCATATTTATAAATATATTTTTAAAAAATAGACATAAAAAGACATCAAATCCATTAGTGGTTTTTCCAAACAAAGAATTACTCTTTGGTTGTCTGTTTGCCATACATTACTAATATTTCCTAGAAGGAACTCAGCAAATTCTTGTCGATTATATGACAGCATTCTAAATATTACAGGGACATCTTGTCTTCATTTAAGATATAATATTAAGGATGATTTTGACTTAAATAATATATCAAACTTGATAGTATCAAACACTAATTTCTCAGGCTAACAAAGAATCTATAATAAAAATAAAACAGCCTTCACCATGTCTGAATATATATGACCTAATTATAATGTTGATTCAGAAGATAGTTCAGAGAATTTAATGTTGCAGAAAAGACAAAAAGCCACATTCTGTTAAGATTAACTGCATAGACTTTAAAGCTATCTTCATGGCAAAAAATTCTAAAGTAAAAACGAAAAACAAAAAAACAGGTATTATTCGAGCTGGTAATTCCTACTCTGACTCTGTAAGATATATCTGGTTTACAAACCTAAGTGCTTACTTGTCCTTTATTGTAAGCTTTAATAGTGTTATTGTTTTTTCAGGAAATAAAGTGTGGCTGTGATACCACAGTTTACCATAATATTTGTTGGCCAATACTGTCTATAAACCTCTACCCTGATTATTAGCTTTGATGGCAAAATCAGGAGAGGCAGCCTGCATGAGTAAGTTGTGCCTCTCTCTTATAAATCCAAGATCCTGTGGTAGGGTCAAAATAAACAGATTTAAATATTATAATCTCAGAAGTGACATGCCATCATTCCCAAACAGACCCCTGAGATTTGTTACTATCCTGTAACATTTCCTTCTCAAGTAGCCACTATGGCTTTTTACCAAATGTATGCATTTGATTTGAGATAGTAAACCTGAATCTTGCCTTGACACCATTACAACTAAGCACATGAGGTTCCATAGTAGGGAACAGCAACACAAAAGAATTTCACATCCTGAGATAAACTAAACACATATGTAACATCTTGCCTAGTGCTATCCTCCAAATAAATAGCAGACTTGAGCCCTTTCTTGTAAGTTGCTAACTTCCTAACATAAACAATTTTATCTCTGACTTTTGCAATACTGGCATCTACAGATATGTGGATATTCTTACCGATATGATAATGCTGTAAAAAAACTGTTGCATCCTCCCATTGTGAAGTGAATGGCAATAATCATGGTTTTATATTTTATATCAGACATACTGTATATTACACATATAATACTTCTTATGAAGTTTTATAAATATAAATATAAATATAAAACTTCTTATGAAGTCTGAACTCTCTTTCAAACCATTTGCAGGTAAAAATATACTTTTTATTTTCTTAATGCTTTTATCTGTGGCTTTTCTTTCCAAAGATGGAGGTCCCACCAAATTGCTCAGATTTAACTACTGGTGCCGAGTAGATGGTTTTGTCCAAGAGATGTAACTCATGAGCTCCTCATACTCAGGTCAGCCTTTTCCAGCTCTAAGGATAAATCTCATAATTCCCAGATAAGAAAGTTTTTCTCTTGCTGACTCATGTTACTGTTGCAGATTCTAGTTCTTGGTGAAGTCTGGTTCTCTTTTGTACAAGTTTGCCAATACATGGCTTCTATTAGTGGTAGAACATTAGGAGCCTAGCTTTGATTATAATATCGGATTGACTGGTCTTTGTCAGGTAACAGGTAACAGAAAGTGTGAACTTTTCTTTATATCTGGCCTTTTTATTACTGTCTTTGTCTTGATGATTCTATCACCTCTTTCTTGGGACACCCATGTCCTTGCCTCCAGGTTATAAGATATCATAGGTTTAGTAGGACCATTAGCCAATATCAGTCATCAGGTTGAAAAGTTGCTTGTGTCACTTTTTGTCTTCAATACAGAAGGCTATTTTGTCTTCTGACTTTCAGTAGCATATTTGTTTGTTGTTGTTGGACTTGTTTGTGTACCATTAAGAGCTCAAATCATTAAAACAAAAACCACAAAACAAAAACAAAGCTTTGTGCCCTGTGGAGTAAAGAGCAGCCCCTGGATTGAAAAACCATAACAAGTTTGTCTCAGATATCTTTTGCACTCCTTGACTTTTCTATTAGAGAGCTAAAGCAATCAACAGGTGAGTTTTTGTTGAAAATAAATTGTGTGCTTCTCTTTTAACCTATGGCTAAATTTGTAAAACTTAGTGTGACAGTTTTCTGTGTGTATATTTGTGTAGACGTAAAAACAGAATATTTTAATATCTTTTTATAATTGGAGTATTTTTTTTGTCTGTGGCTGGCATATATTCAGTTGTTTTTGGACTCTGTATAGGTCATTGTTGTGTTTTAAAAAACATGTTCACACATGCTATGATTTTTTTCCCCCTTCAAGAAGTGGAGATTTATTTGTGTTCCCTTGAGTATAAACTAGAATTAATGACTAACTTCTAAAGAATAGACTATGACAAAAATGATGGGTTGTCACTTCTGAGATTAGAATATTCAAAAATTTTGGCTTTGTCTTGAGATTGTACTTTTCTAGGGGGCAGCCAGATGACATATTATGTGAGCAGCCCTACGTAGGGGACCATATGGCAACAACTTGACTGTTTTATTCCTGAGATAACCTGACCCAGACCATTCAGCTAAACCACTCCCATATTTCTGACCCTCAGAAATCATATGAAATAATAAATGGGTTTTTTTGTTTGTTTTAAGCTGTTATGTTTGGAGTAATTTGCTATATGGCAACGGATAACAGTAATGTTATAGACAAACTTATTTTTTTTACTTGAAGAAATATAAAAATGATGTGTAAAGTTTATTCATGTGGCAGCATCCTCTCTAGAGAGTGTGAGTCTTGGAAGTGTATGATTTTGTGGGGTCTTTAACTATATAAAAATTTAACTAAAATGGAATTATAAAATTCGTGGGTTCATGTGTGGTATAGTATATTGTAGCTTATCAACAAAAACTTAGAGTAATGGTTAGAAAAAATGCTCTTAAATATTGCTTGATTATTTGATCAGTGAATGAGAAGATTCTTCATATTGTTCAGGCACCATCTCTTTCTCTTCAGTTCCAGGAACCATCTTTTCATGTTCATTATCGTTACTTGTACATGCGTAGCTAACTTCCTGTCTCTTACCACATGGAAAATGTAGCAGTACTGATGCAATGCAATGGCTTTTGGGAAAATGTTTGTATTAAAGTAATATAGATCTTCCCTCTGCAGTTCTCCAATATCATGTATTTAAACCTGGTTACATCATTAATAATGAGGCTGCATCATCTATCATCTGTCCTTCCCGTGAATACTGGCTTCCAACAACTCCTTTTACAGTTGTTAGTGTGTTTCTTTGATAATGACCACAATTTCAACACTTGCCCAGAGCATGCAGTAAAATGTGTGTGATATTTTGTTTTCTGGTCATGTTAAATTTAGCTTTTGGAATGTGTAGGTGTAGAATAGCACATCTTCCAATTGCAGCTTCTCTGGACCTGTAAGCTTGTAATCATTTCATTACCAGAATGTGGTCTCTTTCAGTGATGAATGCAACTACTTCCTTCTGCATATTGCTATTCAAGGAGCCATGGGTAGAACAAGAAGAGTCATGCCATCCATGCAAGGAATGATCATCACTCCTGAAGTCTGGCTTAACAGTAAACCTGGAAAAGCACAGTATCACCCTTTCAATAAAAGGCAAGAATGGACACCAATGGGAAGAGCCCATAGCCTTGCAGAACGATAATCTGAGAAGTCCTTAAGTCATTTCAGGAAATGGTTGCAGCCTGCTGGGGGACTGCCTGATATGTAGTGAGGCTCCTGTGAAAGAGATGGAATGGCCAATTTCAGTGTCAGTGAAATGGGTAGGCACACAGTGAAATGTGGTGGGTACACAGGATAAAAGATGCCTGCTGTCACTCACCTCTGCTGCCCTCAGGAACTATAGACCAGAGGTGGCAAAATAGTGGGAACACTGACAAGTAAGTCCATACATATGGCTTGAACTCAAGGTTTGACGATGTCCGCAAGAGCTCTAAAATTATCTCAGGTCCCATGTAAGTGAGAATTATCCTAAACATCGTTATCACCAAGGTCATCATTATTCTGGTGGTCTAATCTTGCTTATTCCTGTGAAAGAAATATTGCATTTGCCTGAAGAGGAGAACTCTTGCCAGAGCCAAGCCATATGGCTCTGAGATAACCCTACAGAATCATATTCTGGGGATCTGGAACCTATATATGGTGTAGAGAATAGGGGAGCATACCTAAGGGTTTTGAAAAACTGAGATGGGTTCCCATGTTGGATCTGGAGCTAATATAGGAGCAGATATGACCTTGGATTTCCTTGCCTGAAGAGCACTGTTAATCTCTGCTGATCCCAGGCAGAGGAAGGGAAGCATTTCTAAATCAGGGGGCGCTATGAGTGTGCTGAGGCCTCAAGCCCAGGGCAGAGGTCTGAGGGTGATAGCAAAACTAGGGCTGAGCATATGCTAGGTTCAGTAGCAGCAAAATAATGGACATGGTTTTGCCTGCTTATTAAGGGAAACATTAGAAATTTATTAATGTGATAAATTCTCTATTGTCTTGTATGTTAAGGTGAATATATCTTAAACAATTGAAGTTGTTTAATGATATGAATGCATCTAGGTACACACATATACATATATAGAATATTAAAATTATAAAGAAAATGTAAATAATGAAGAGAAAAATAAGAAAAAATGTTATTTAAGTGTATAATCTGTTCTTAATAAAACTCTAGCATTATTGTACAAAGCTTGGTCGTAGAGACATGCAGGTCTATGTGTCAGACCCTACTTTTTTGGGAGAAGCCAAGCTAAGACAAATACACAAAATGCCTCTGCTGAGTCACTTTACTTTTCATGGAAATGTAGTAATTTATGTATATTTCATAAGAATTTGTCTTCTTTCCCAAAAATATATAACTGGACAAATCGAATTAGTAATCATGGCTATGATAGAAATGTCACATTTAAATATATATATCATTCCACAGACATAATAAGCCTGCTATAAAGAAACAGGGACTTACACAAGCACTCCCAGGAAAACGGCCTCATCCCTGATCTGTGGCTTACGCCATCCACACCTCATAGGCTGCATGTGGGAAAATTTCCCTCATAGAGTGTGGCCTTGTGGAAGACAACATAAAATTCTAAAAAAATACATAAAACTGATATCATTTTAACATGTTTTGGATTGTATCCTTTAACAACTTTCTAGTATGGTATCTTTCAGGTATTTTTATAAGTACCTAACAATATACACAGGAGAGTACACACACACTAATCTGTGTACACCTAGATACACACACACCCCTAAACAGGGCTTTAGATGTCTTAAAAGTGATATAAACAAAGATTTGAAGCAGAGAAGAATCATGTTTTTTACCTTTCAAAGGGTCTGTTTTTATTTTCGCTAGAAATTATACATGATAATTTATATTCTTGTTACTATATGTATAGTATTGGGTACATGCTTGTCTATGTGAATCTTTTAAATTGTTTTAAACTATAAAAGTCCACTCTATTTCCAGGCATGTTTTGCTCTGTTACTTAAAGTGGTTGAGATGATAGAATTGAGACCATAAGGTTAATTAAGATACATTTTGTTGCATAGCCACTAAACATGTTCCTAACAGCGGTCAGTGAAATCACACTGAATATGCAGTACATGCACTCAAACTGAACTTCAAAGGCAAATGGTTCTAATATGGTAATGGTCACATTTGTTCTATTTTTGAGTGGAATGCTACAAATTGACCCTATATTTATGAAGGAACCTAAATTTGTGCTTCAGATATTAATCACAAATATGGCTCTTCATTTGTCTGATATCACAAAAGGTGATAAATTTTAAGTGTTCTGGGCCTCTTTTAATGTCTGAAAAGACTATTCTTTGACCATTTTTTCCTGCTTTTATAAGCAATCAAAATATAATATAAACCAAAGTAGAATTCACTGATCTTTGTAATTTAAAATCTAAAAGAGTCATAAAAATTGGTCACATTAAATAAATTTTTACTAAATAAATATAAGGCAAAACGTTGCTTAAAAATATGAATATAGTCATGTTGAGGAAAACCAGTATTTTCAGTATGAATGAGAAATTAGCAGTAAGAATGACTATCTGTAGGCATAAAACATTTAGTATAATTTTTGTTCTTTTCTCCATTTTTCTACTCTGAAAAATGCATTTATTTTCTTTACAAAAAAGTACAAGACAGGCCGGGCATGGTGGCTCATACCTGTAATCCCAGCACTTTGGGAGGCCTAGGCAGGTGAATCAGTTAAGGTCAGGAGTTCAAGACCAGCCTGGCCAACATGGTAAAACACTGTCTCTACTAAAATATAAATATTAGCTGGGCATGGTGGCATACATCTGTAATCCCAGCTACTCGGGAGTCTGAGGCAGGAGAATTGCTTGAACCTGGGAGGCAGAGGTTGCAGTGAGCCAAGATCTCACCACTGCACTCCAGCCTGGGCAACGGAGTGAAACTCCGTCTCAAAAAAAAGAAAAAAAAAAAAAAGAAAAGAAAGTACAAGATATTAATATTTTAAAATTGTAAACAAACCAAAACCAGGGACTTCTCATTTTAACAAGTAAGTGTGCTGAAATATTACAGATAAATACAATTTATTTTAAAATTGCAGTTAAGACCAGCTATATGCAGTTGTAAAACTTTCTACAAAGCAAATGATGTTGCTATAGAATAGTCATTTCCTAATTAATATACAGGTTTTAATACATTAGAGATACAGGAGAATACTGTATGTAATGGTCTATAAGAAACCTTGGTTCTGACAAAATATAAATGATATATTTTGTCAATATACTGTGTTACGAAATAAATATATTTCTAAATTAATATCAAAGATGTAAACAAAAGTTCTCTGAAAAGGAATTTGGAAGAAAGAGACTTCACTCCAGTGAACAGTTTGCAAACTGGTGAGAGACAGCCTCTGGTGTAAAATGAAGGTGCACTATAGAGAACAAAGAAAGGGTTTTGATTTTATAGTAAAAGTGTCTTTCCAGATTCCTAATCAGGTCTATTTATGCAAATAAAGGACTGAAATTCACATAGTTCTGATTGGTCTGTATAGCTGAATTCTGATTTGTTTGTTTTCAAGCCCCAAACCAGAAGTCTCTGTCAGATGTTTATTTCAAACAGTCAATGGGAGTAGTAGTTTCTGGCCAAAGTTTATCTTGGCACTGAGGACAGGAAATGGTTTGGCTTGACTAGAAACAGGTCCTGTGACACCTTTACAATGTCTTTCTGAGAACACAGACATCCCTCACCCATCTATAGCTTCCTGGTTCTGTTGTAACTTTGAATACCTCAGTTAACCATGCGGAGTCTATTTTGGTTGTCGGCCAGGGCTTACTTTAACAAAGCTATAAGAAAGATAAATTAAGTGGGTCCATAAAGGTTTTGAATATATTAAGCCTATTTTATGTTTATAAATATAAAGCAAAATAAAACCCCTTATCAAAATTTAAATTCGTGCTTTTATTTGAAGCAGCCTCTGGATCCTTAAGCGTAATCTATGGCTACTTCATGATGTTTCAGAGGGAAGACTGCTGGGCATGGAAGTGTGACTCAGGACAGCTAAACAAATTAAAAGCAAACAAGTAAACAAAATAAAAAATCAAATTGAAACTGGTCATTGACCATTCAGATCTAGATTTTGCAAATGTATGTATGTCTGAAAGTTTAAATGTCATAACAGTCAAAAAGTGCAAATAGAAAAATAGGGTTCTATTTTTATTGCACCACCTAGTGGAATTGTTATATAATTTTAATACCAAAAATACAGTAAAATAAACTAAATCAAGTGCCCTTTTTTATTTCTCTTTCCGGGCTCTGGCCTGTCTATAACATTTATTTTTCCGAATAGTTAAACCTCTCACATAAGAAATGATGTACTATTGTTTAGCTACTGGCATTTTTGTACAGGATGAATGCTTTATTATTATTAATATGTTTTACTATTCCCCATTCTTTTTTTTTTTTTTACTACTTTAAATTCTGGGATACATGTGCAGAACGTGCAGTTCTGTTACATAGATACACATGTGCCATGGTGGTTTGCTGCACCCATCAACCCATCATCTATATTAGGTATTTCTCCTAATGCTATCCCTCCCCTAGCCTGCCACCCCCGACAGGCCCCACTGTGTGATGTTCCCCTCCCTGTGTCCATGTGTTCTCATTGTTCAACTCCCACTTATGAGTGAGAACATGCAGTGTTTGGTTTTCTGTTCCTGTGTTAGTTTGTTGAGAATGATTGTTTCCAGCTTCATCCATGTCACTGCAAAGGACATGAACTCATCCTTTTTTATGGCTGCATAGTATTCCATGGTGTATATGTGCCACATTTTTTTGTCCAGTCTATCATTGATGGACATTTGGGTTGGTTCCACGTCTTTTCTATTGTGAACAGTGCTGCTTTTTTCTAAGGATCAATGAGAATAAATATCAGCCTTCTAGGATCAATCTCTAGTGTGTCTAAGAAGCAGAGATAAAGCATTAGTATTGATTCCTGTTATTAAACCAAAGCTGATATTTTCTTTTTTTTTTTTTTTTGAGAGAGAGTCTCGCTCTGTCACCCAGGCTAGAGGGCAGTGGCACAATCTTGGCTCACTGCAAGCTCCGCCTCCCAGGTTCACGCCATTCTCCTGCCTCAGCCTCCTGAGTAGCTGGGACTACAGGTACACGCCACCACGCCCAGCTAATTTTTGTATTCTTAGTAGAGACGGGGTTTCACCGTGTTAGCCAGGATGGTCTCGATCTTCTGACCTTGTGATCCTCCTGCCTTGGCCTCCCAAAGTGCTGGGATTACAGGCATGAGCCACCGCGCCCGGCCCAAAGCTGATATTTTCATTCAGAAATTCAAAATTTGCAATAAAAATGCTGGTTTGCTATACATTGGCATTTGTATGTGATTTGTTCCCTCTTTACTATTTATAAATATATGAATATGCTTATTATATTGTGTTTTCTCCATGCAATCACTTCTTTTCTTTCTGTTTCCTTTTTTTGTTTGTTTGTTTGTTTGTTTTTTGTTTTTTTGAGACAGAGTCTCACCTGTCCCCCATGCTGGAGTGCAGTGGTGTGATCTTGGCTCACTGCAGCCTCTGTCTCCCGGGTTCAAGAGATTCTCCTGCCTCAGCCTCCGGAGTAGCTAGGACTACAGGCACACATAACTACGCCAGGCTAATTTTTGTGTTTTTACAAAAATTAGAGATGGGGTTTTACCATGTTGTCCAGGCTGGTCTCGAACTTCTGACCTCAGATGATCTGCACTCCTCAGTCTCCCAAAGTTTGGGGATTACAAGCATGAGCCACCATGCCCAGCCACTTCTTCTTTTCCAAATGCAAAATGCTAGCTATCTCAGTAAAATAAAAATATGCCTGTGATTATTACAGTATGCTGTAATTTCAATTGTTATTGAAATACTTTCAGGCCAGGTGTGGTGGCTCACACCTGTTATCCCAAAACTGTGGGAGGCCAGGTGGATGGATTACTTGAGGTCAGGAGTTTGAGACCAGCCTGGCCAACGTGGTGAAACCCTGTCTCTACTAAAAATACAAAAACTAGCTGGGCGTGGTGGTGCGTGACTGTAGTCCCAGCTATATGGGAGGCTGAGGCAGAAAAATTGTTTGAATTGGGGAGGTGGAGGTTGCAATGAGGCACATCGCACCACTGCACTCCAGCCTGGGCAACAGAGCGAGACTCCGTCTCACAAAAAAAAAAAAAAAAAAAAAAAGAAACAAGAAAGAAAACTTTCTATTTTTTAATTATTAAAAGGAAGAATTGGAGAACATTTAAGAAGGTAAAAATATATGCTTATGAAGTGTAGCCTAAAGTTTTATTTTATATCTAGATCAGACAGTTCATTTAATCAATATTGCATAGTGGTTAAAATCATAGCTCCTAGAGGCAACATGTCTGATTCCAACTCTGGCCGTGCCACTTACTGTTTGGCCTTAGATAATTTTCTTAACCTGTTTGTGCCTTAGATTTCTCATCTGCAATTTGTGTATTATAATGGTACGTGTTTCATAGAATTAATATAAAAATTATGTTATTATATTTGAACACTTAGAAAATATATAACTGGCAGTTATTACACACTATAAGACTGTCAGCTTTATTATCATCATAATTTAATACTATTATTGTTATCTAGCTCACTATTTTTTCTATACATTTTATTTTATTTAGTTATCTATTACTAATATTAATATTACTACTACTATTATTATTTCCTTGTTTAATCCATTTATTTTACAAATGAAGCCAAGAATGTGACTTGCTAATGATCAACCATCTAGATTAGGGAACTAGATTTCAGTTAAGAAAAAGAGGAGGAGGAGAAACTAGCCTCCTGAAGGACAATATTCAAACTTGTTATTATTATTATTATTATTATTATTATTATTATTATTATTATTTGAGGCTACAAAACAAAGCGTTCTTCAGTTTCTCTATTGGTCCTTGTCCCATTTTTTTTGCTTTTAAAAGGAAAAACAAATACACAGATTCTTGCTTAGAGCTCTGAACAAACCTTGTTCTTCAGGTTTTCCAAAAAATCTAAATCCCTGGAAGAAGTAATATATTGTATTACAATCTGAAAATAAAAGTCAGAAAATAGTTTCTACCAAGAGAGAATGATAGCTCCAAGCATGAGGTCTGTGAGCACCACAGGCCCTGAGATCCAAGCTGAATATGTGATGTCCGTTTCATGAGACTGTAGTTAATCCTTTTGCTTAAATGGCATCAAATGTAGTAAAACACAGTAGTTAAAAACATAAAGTTTTGTGAGTTCATATCTTAGCCTAATCATTTATTTTCTGAGAGACATCAGTCAAGTTACTTGACGTTTCTGAGCTTCTGTTTCCTCATCTATAATGAAATAGGTATAGACAGAGTACCATTCTCATAGATATGTTGTGAGAATTGAGTAAAGGATGTAGTACAATTTCTAGCATAGGATAATTTCTCAGTATTTAACATTATCATAAACAGGTATAAAATGATTAGTATTTTAGATATTATTACTTATAGGAAAACATTTTTAAAAAAAAGATAATCTGGGCTGGTCACAGTGGCTCACGCCTGTAATCCCAGCATTTTGGGAGGCCTAGGTGGGCAGATCACAAGGTCAAGGGATTGAGACCATCCTGGCCAACATGATGGAACCCCTTCTCTACTAAGAATACAAAAATTAGCTGGGCGTGGTGGCGTGTACCTGTAGTCCCAGCTACTCAGGAGGCTGAGGCAGGAGAATTGCTTGAACCTGGGAGGTGGAGGTTGGCAGTGAGCAGAGATCGCCCCACTGCACTCCAACTTGGCAACAGAGCAAGACTCCATCTAAAAAAAAAAAAAAAAAAAGACAATCTGTCATTAATTTGAATAGTTCTGTTACAAAAATTTAAAGGCAATTTTGGCACATGCAACTATATAATATCTGTTACTATAGTCTCACAAAAAATTTCCCCGAGTAATTAATTTCGAGGAATATTGCTGAGTTTGCAGATCATCATCCTTTACAGCACTTTTGAGAATAATTAAATACAGCTCAGAGACGGTTTCTCTTATCACAGATTTATATTAACACATTAATTAACATAGAATCTTTAGTGCTTGCCAAATGACACTGAGAACCCTCAGTTTTACTTGCTATCAAGTTTCTCATCTCCTGCCGTCTATTTCTTATCAATGACTAAACATAGAGCAAGTCTTTCTTACCCTCCTGGAATCAATCTTTGACTTCAAAGTAGCCTTAGCTTGCTATTCTGAAGTCCAAGATTCAGGTGAATAAAATGTTTTTGTTTTCCCCTGGAAAAGGAACAATTTTTTTTTTCCAAAGATTGGCCATGTTTTCCTGTTTATTCCTGGGCACTATCCCTTTACTGTCATCATCACTGTCATCATCCCACCTGAAGAGCTTAGCTCTATGCACGTGTTAGGATCCTTTTCCTGTGGCACCTCTGACAGAACTTGCTTGTGAGTTTTCCATTTTCTCTAGTATGTATAATGTTGTCGGTACTAAAGTGTTAACTAGAGTTGTTTGAGATTTAATGATTGAAAATCTACTTTCCTGGC
Source organism: Pongo abelii (assembly GCF_028885655.2). Taxonomy (NCBI): domain Eukaryota; kingdom Metazoa; phylum Chordata; class Mammalia; order Primates; family Hominidae; genus Pongo; species Pongo abelii. The sequence continues at coordinate 86,758,558 of NC_071996.2, forward strand.
CAATGGATACTCTATCACAACTAGAGGTGAAAGTTGTGGTTAAAAGTATGAGGAGGCTGTGTGTGGTAACTGGGATTAACTGTGACCCTGGAATCAAGAGATTGGGGTTTAATTCTGTGACTGTCCCTTAATTTCCTGTCTGTATCCTTTAGTAAGTCGTTTAATCTCACTGAGGTTCAGGTTCCTCACAGATTAAATATGATAATAACATCTATTCAAAAGGTTATTCTAGGACAAAGATCCTTAAAGCATAGTCTGGGAATCTCTTGCAGATCTCAGAGACACTTTCATGGGGTCTATGAGGTCAAAACTCTTTTCATATTAATACTAAGACATTATTTGCCCCTTTCACTCCAATGATTTTGCAAATGTGCTGTAAATTTTTTCAGTGGCTATCTGACACGTAATATCACAACAGACTGAATGTAGAAACAGCTCCGAGAGCCCATCTGTCTTCTATTTAGCTGGAAATTAAAGATATTTGAAAAAAGGTAAAGCAATGTCATTGTTCTACTTCTAAAAAATATAGTTATTTTTATTAAACTATATAACGTTAAACTGCAATAAAATTAGTATTGTTATTTTGAATGAATTAATAGATATTTTAGGCATTTCTCTGTTTTAATTTCTAATATGGCAAATACTGATGGATATAATTGTCATAAACAAAAGTTCTTTATGGTTCCCAATAGTTATTAAGAGTGCAAAGATCCTGAGACGCTGTTTGAGGGGTTTTGAGAACTGCTGTTTGTTTTAAGAATTAAATGAGATGTCTCCTAGAATAATGCTGTACAAAATAGGTATTCAATAGACGCGTTAAGAATTACATTGGCTCTGGTAAGATGAGACATAACTGTAATTTTAGCTTCTTTTCTTTTTATTATTTATTTATTTTATAATTTCAACTTTTATTTTACAATCAGTGGGTGCAAGTCCAGGTTTGTTACCTGAGTATATGGAGTGATACTGAGATTTGGGATATGAAGAATCCCCTCACCCAGGTAGTGAGCATAGTGCTGAGTATAGACACTGGGGACTATCATTGCCATCTTTATGTCCATTAGTACCAAATGTTTAGCTCCTACTTATAAGTGAGAACATGTGGTATTTGGTTTTCCTTTCCTGCTTGTTTGCTTAGGATAATGGCCCCCAGCTGCATCCATGTTACTGCAAAGGACATGATTTCATTCTTTTTTATGGATGCATAGTATGCCATCATATATATGTATCATATTTTCTTCATGCAGTTCACCGTTGATGGGCACCTGGATTAATTCCATGTCTTTGCTATTGTGAATGGTGCTATGATGAACATATATGTGCATGTGTATTTTTGGTAGAATGATTTATTTTCTCTAGGGTATATATCCATAAGAGGATTGCTGGATTGAACAAAATAATGTTATTATTGCTGTATTTCCTGTTCTTATAATTTTTCAATTTTACTTTTAAGTTCTGAGATACATGTGCTGAACGTGCAGGTCTGTTACATAAGTATACATGTGCCATAGTGGTTTGCTGCACCTATCAACCAGTCATCTAGGTTTTAAGCCCCGCATAAATAAGGTATTTGTCCTAATACTCTCCCTCCCCTTGCCTCCCACCCACTGACAGGCCCTGGTGTGTGATGTTCCCCTCCCTGTGTCCATGTGTTCTTATTGTTCAGCTCCCACTTACTAGTGTGAACACGCAGTGCTTGGTTTTCTGTTCCTGTGTTAGTTTGCTGAGAATGATGGTTTCCAGCTTCATCCATAACCCTGCAAAGGACATGAACTCATCCTTTTTGATGGCAGCATAGTATTCCATGCTGTATATACGGCACATTTTCTTTATCCAGTCTATCATTGATGAGCATTTGGGATGGTTCCAAGTCTTTGCTATTGTAAATATTGCTGCAATAAACATACGTGTGCATGTGCCTTTACAGTAGAATGATTTATAATCCTTTGGGTATATACCCAGTAATGGGATTGCTGGGTCAAGTGGCATTTCTGGTTCTAGATCCTTGAGGAATAACCACACTGTCTTCCACAATGCTTGAACTAATTTACAACCCCACCAACAGTGTAAAGCATTCATATTTCTCCACATCCTCATCAGCATCTGTTGTTTCATGACTTTTTAATGATTGCTATTCTAACTGGAGTGAGATGGAATCTCATTGTGGTTTTGATTTGCATTTCTCTAACGACCAGTGATAATGAGCTTTTATTTGCATGTTTCTTGGCCGCATAAATGTCTTCTTTCGAGAAGTGTCTGTTCATATCCTTCGCCCACTTTTTTATGGGGTTGTTTTTTTCTTGTAAATTTGTTTAAGTTCCTTGTAGATTGTTGATATTAGACCTTTGTCAGATGGATAGATTGCCAAAATTTTCTTCCATTCTGTAGTTTGCCTGTTCACTCTGATGATAGTTTATTTTGCTGTGCAGAAGCCCTTTAGTTTAATTGGATCCCATTTGTCTATTTTGGCTTTTGTTGCCATTGCTTTTGGTGTTTTAGTCATGAAGTCTTTGCCCATGCATATGTCCTGAATGGTATTGCCTAGGGTTTCTTCTAGGGTTTTAATCGTTTTTGGTTTTACATTTAAGTCTTTAATCCACCTTGAGTTCATTTTTGTATAAGGTGTCAGGAAGGGGCCCAGTTTCTGTTTTCTGCATATGGCTAGCCAGTTTTCCTAGCACCATTAATTAAATAGAGGATCCTTCCTCCATTGCTTGTTTTTATCAGGTTTGCCAATCATATGGTTGTAGATGTGTGGTGTTATTTGTGAGGCCTCTGTTCTTTTCTATTGGCTTATATATCTGTTTGGGTACCAGTACTATGCTGTTTTGGTTACTGTAGCCTTTTAGTATAGTTTGAAGTCAGGTAGCGTGATACCTCCAGCTTTGTTCTTTTTGGTTAGGATTGTCTTGGCTATACGAGCTTTTGTTTGGTTTGAAATGAAATTTAAAGTAGTTTTTTCTAATTCTGTGAAGAAAGTCAATAGTACCTTCATAGGAATAGCATTGAATTTGTAAATTTCTTTGGGCAGTCTGGCCATTTTCACGATATTGATTCTTCTTACCTATGAGCATGAAATTTGTTTTGATTTGTTTGTGTCCTCTCTTCTTTCCTTGAGCAGTGGTTTGTAGTTCTCCTTGGAGAGGTCCTTCACATCCCTTGTAAGTTGTATTCCTAGGTATTTTATTCTCTTTGTAACAATTGTGAATGGGAGTTCACTCATGATTTGGCTCTCTGCTTGTCTATTATGGGTGTATAGGAATGCTTGTGATTTTTGCACATTGATTTTGTATCCTGAGACTTCGCTGAAGTTGCTTATCAGCTTAAGAAGTTTTTGGGCTGAGGCAATGGGGTTTTCTAAATATACAATCATGTCACCTTCAAACTGGGACAATTTGACTTTCTCTCTTCCTATTTGAATACTCTTTATTTCTCTCTTGCCTGATTTCCCTGGCCAGAACTTACAATACTTTGTTGAATAAGAGTGGTGAGAGAGGGCATCCTTGTCTTGTGCCAGTTTTCAAAGGGAATGCTTCCAACTTTTGCCCATTCAGTATGATATTGGCTGTGGGTTTTTCATAGATAGCTCTTATTATTTTGAGATATGTTGCATCAACACCTAGTTTATTGAGAATTTTTAGCATGAAGGGGTGTTGAATTTTATCAAAGACCTTTTCTGCATCTATTGAGAAAATCATGTGTTTTTGGCCATTGGTTCTGTTTATGTGATGGATTACATTTATTGATTTTTGTATGTTGAACCAGTCTTGCATCCCAAGAAAAAAGCCAACTTGATCATGGTGGATAAGCTTTTTGATGTTCTGCTGGATTCAGTTTACCAGTATTTTATTGAAGATTTTTGCTACAATGTTCACCAGGGATATTGGCCTGAAATATTCTTTTTCTGTTGTGTCTCTGCCAGGTTTTGGAATCAGGATGATGCTGGCCTCATAAAATGAGTTAGGAAGGAATCCCTCTTTTTCTATTGTGTGTGATAGTTTCAGAAGAAATGGTACCAGCTCCTCTTTATACCTCTAGAAAAATTCGGCTATGAATCCATCTTGTCCTGTGCTGTTTTTGTTTGATAGGCTATTAATAACTGCCTCAATCTTAGAACTTGTTATTTGTCTATTCAGGGATTTGACTTCTTCCTGGTTTAGTCTTAGGATGGTGTGTGTGTCTAGGAATTTATCCATTTCTTCTAGATTTTTAAATTTTATTTGCATAGAGTTGTTTATAGTATTCTCTGATAGTAGCTTGTATTTCTATGGGATCAGTGGTGATATTCCCTTTATCATTTTTATTGTGTCTATTTGATAATTCTTTCTTTTCTTTTTTATTAGTCTGGCTAGAGGTCAATCTATTTTGCTAATCTATTCAAAACACCTGTTCCTGGATTCATTGATTTTTTGAAGGGTTTTTTTGTGTGTCTATCTCCTTCGGTTCTGCTCTGATATTAGTATTTTCTTGCCTTTTGCTAGCTTTTGGATTTGTTTGCTCTTGCTTCTCTAGTTCTTTTAATTATGATATTAAGGTGTTAGTTTTAGATCTTTCCCACTTGCTGATGTGGGCATTTAGCACCATACAATTTCCTTTAAACACTGCTTTAGCTGTGTGCTAGAAATTCTGGTACATTGTGTCTTTGTTCTCACTGGTTTCAAAGAACTTCTTTATTTTGCCTCAATTTTGTTATTTACCCAGTAGTCATTCAGGAGCAGGTTGTTCAGTTTCCATGTAGTTGTGCAGTTTTGAGTGAGTTTCTTAATCCTGAGTTCTAATTTGATCACACTGTGGTCTGAGACATTGTTTGTTATGATTTTCATTCTTTTGCATTTGCTGAGGAGTGTTTTACTTCCAATTACTAGATCGATTTTAGAATAAGTGCTATGTGGCGCTGAGAATAATGTATATTCTGTTGTTTTGGGGTGGAGAGTTCTATAGATGTCTGTTAGGTCACTTGGTCCAGAGCTGGGTTCAAGTCTGGAGTATCATTGTTAAATTTCTGTCTCCTTGATCTGTCTAATATTGACAGTGGGGTGTTAAAATCTCCCACTATTATTGTGTGGGAGTGTAAGTCTCTCTGTTGGTATCTAAGAATTTGTTTTATCAATCTGGGTGCTGCTGTATTGGGTGCATATATATATAGCATAGTTGGTTCTTGTTGCATTGATCCCTTTACCATTATGTAATGCCCTTCTTTGTCTTTTTTGATCTTTGTTGGTTTAAAGTTTGTTTTATCAGAGACTAGGATTGAAACCCCTGGTTTTTTTTTTTTGCTTTCCATTTGCTTGGTAAATTTCCCTCCAACCCTTCATTTTGAGCCTATGTGTGTCTTTGCACATGAGATGAGTCTCTTCAATATAGCACACTGATAGGTCTTGACTCTTTATCCAATTTGCCAGTCTGTGCCTTTTAATTGGGGCATTTAGCCCATTTGCATTTAAGGTTAATATTGTTATGTGTGAATTGGATCCTATCATCATGATGCTACCTGGTTATTTTTCAAATTAGTTGATGCAGTTTCTTCATAGTGTCGTTGGTCTTTATATTTTGGTGTGTTTTTGCAGTGGCGGCTACTGCTTTTTCCTTTCCATATTTAGTGCTTCCTTCAGGAGCTCTTGTAAGGCAGCCCTGGTGGTGACAAATCCTTCAGTATTTGCTTGTCTGGAAAGGATTTTATTTCTCCTTCTCTTATGAAGCTTAGTTTGGCTGGATATGAAATTCTCGATTGAAAATTCTTTTCTTTAAAAATGTTGAATATTGGCCCCCACTCTCTTCTGGCTTGCAGGGTTTCTGCGGAGAGATTCACTGTCGTCTGATAGGTTTCCCTTTGTAGGTAACCTGACCTTTCTCTCTGGGTGCCCTTAACATTTTTTCCTTCATTTCAACCTTAGAGAATCTGATAATTGTGTTTTGGGGTTGCTCTCCTGGAGAAATATCTCAGTGGTGCCCTCTGTATTTCCTGAATTTGAACGTTGGCCTGTCTTATTAGGTTGGGTAAGCTCTCCTGGATAATATCCTGATGTGTGTTTTCCAACTTGATTCCATTCTCCCTGTCACATTCAGGGTCCCCAATCCATTTTAGGTTTGGTCTTTTCACATAGTCCCATATTTCTTGGAGGCTTTGTTCATACATTTTCATTATGTTTTCTCTAACTTATCTTCATGCCTTATTTCAGTAAGTTGATCTTCAGTCTCTGGTATCCTTTCTTCCACTTGATCGATTCAGCTATTGATACTTGTGTATGCTTCACAAAGTTCTCGTGCTCTGTTTTTCAGCTCCATCAGGTCATTTATGTTCTTCCCTAAACTGATTATTCTAGTTAGCAGTTCCTGTAACATTTTGTCAAAGTTCTTAGCTTCCTTGCATTGCATTAGAACATGCCCCTTTAGCTCAGAGGAGTTTGTTATTACCCACCTTTTGAAGTCTACTTTTGTCAATTCATCAAACTCATTCTTGGTCCAGTTTTGTGCTCTTGCTGGGGAAGAGTTGTGATCATTTGGAGGAGGGGAGGTATTCTGGTTTTTTGAATTTTCAGCAATTTTGCGCTGTTTTTTTCTCATCCTCATGGATTTATCTACCTTTGATCTTTGAGACTGGTGACCTTTGGATGGAGATTTTGTATGGGTGTTGTTGATGTTGATGTTATTGCTTTCTGTTTGTTAGTGTTTCTTCCAACCATCAGGCCCCGCTTCTGCAGGTCTGCTGCGGTTTGCTGGAAGTTCTCTCTAGACCCTGTTTGTCTGGGTATTACCAGCCAAGTCTGCAGAACATCAAAGATTGCTGCCTGCTTCTTCCTCTGGAAGCTTCGTCCCAGACGGGCACCCACCTGATGCCAGCTGGAGCTCTCCTGTATGAGGTGTCCGTTGACCCTTGCTGGGAGATGTCTCCCAGGCAGGAGGTGCAGCAGTCAGGGACCCACTTGAGGAGGCAGTCTGTCAGTTAGCAAAGCTCAAGCACTCTGCTGGGAGAATCTTCCTTGTCAGGATTCACTGCTCTCTTCAGAGTCCGCAGGCAGGAAAGTTTAAGTCTGCTAAAGCTATACCCACAGCCGCCCCTTCCCCCAGGGGCTGTGTCCCAGGAAGATGAGAGTTTTATCTATAAGCCCCTGACTAGGGCTGCTGCCTTTCTTTAAGAGGTGCCCTGCCCAGTGAAGAGGAATCTAGAGAGGCACTCTGGCCACAGCCACTTTGCCGTGCTGTGGTGAGTTCTACCCAGTCCAAACTTCGGTCTCCTTAGCACTGTCAGGGGAAAACTGCCTACGCAAGCCTCAGTAATAGTGGACACCCTTTCTTGCACCAAGCTTGATCATCCCAGGTCGACTTCAGACTGCTGTGCTGGCAGCAGGAATTTCAAGTGAGTGGTTTTTGGCTTGCTGAGCTCCGTGGAATTCGGACACGCTGAAGGAGACCACTTGGCTCCCTGGTTTCATCCCCCTTTCCAGGGGAGCAAACAACTCTGTCTTGCTGGGGTTCCAGGCACCATTGGGGTATGAAAAAATACTCCTGCAGCTAGCTTAGTGTCTGCCCAACCAGCCACCCAATTTGTGCTTGAAACCCAGGGGCCTTGGTGGTATAGGCACACGAGGGAATCTCCTGGTCTGCAGATTTCAAAAACCATGGGAAGAGCATAGTATCTGAGCCAGATAGCACAGTCCCTCACGGCTTCCCTTGGCTTCTGGAGGGAGGTCCACTCCATGCATTTCCAGAGTGAGACAATGCCCCACCCTGCTTCTGCTTGCCCTCCGTAGTCTGCACCCCCTGGCTAACCAGTCCCAATGAGATGAACTGGGTACCTCAGTTGGAAATGCAGAAATCACCCGCCTTCTGCATTAGTCTCACTGGGAGCTGCAGACCAGAGCTGTTCCTATCTGGCCATCTCCTGTTCTTATAATTTTTAAGTGATACAGTGTAAACATATAAAAAAGAGAAAACTGTGTTGAGTATAGATAGTTCTGTATAAATGTTTTGATAACATTTGATTTTTTTAAAAAAGTAAAAGTTTAGACACTGCAGTTTTGTTATTTCTTGAGAATACTGGGCTATATATATATATATTTTATATATATACGCACACACACATTGGGCATTATATACATATTTCGTCTTGTATATATATGTGTATATATATATGTACAGTTTTTTATGATGCAGTCAGTTTTATACAGTATTATTTAACTCATATCATTTAACAAATGAGAAACTTTAAAAAGTATTAGAAGTTATTCACTTCCATTATTTGCAATTTATACATTAGCTAGTATTTCATTCATTCATGTGGTCATCCATATATTTTTCCTTTCAGTCAGCATATATGTATTGATGTCCATTATTCTAGCCACTGTGATCATTTCTAGGATGCAATGATACTCAAAACTTAATTCTTGCTCTCATCAACATTACAGTTAAGCTGAAAACAACCACAAACAAAGAAAATGAATATGACCGAGTGCAAGCTGTAGATTCTCTAACTTGCTACCAAACTTGAAAATAGGAGACAGATTTTTTTTTTCAATTACACTGCTGGAAACCATGAATATCCTGAAGAAACTATTTGAGTATGGAGAATGAGATTAGATGAGGAAGTGCAGATGATGGCCGGCCAGAAAATGATGTGCTTCTGAAAAGCATGAACATGTGAAATAAAATTATGACTGCAAAGATGCTGTGTGTTTACAATAATTAGCCAGGTGTGGCCCTGCTGATAGTGCTTGGCAGAATTATCTATAGAACAGAAATGGAAAGTTTGCAGAGGATTGTAATTTAAATAGAACAGCTACTCTGTGTAGGGAAAAGTGTAAATGGAGAAAAGTGTAAATAACAGCTGGCAGTAGTTATGTGTCTCAAAAATCCAATAGTGTTCTGTTTTTGAATATAGGTTAAAGTAGATCTGATATGCCAGCGCTTTTTTTAGGATCTGGAGTCCTAGAAGTCTGTAGAAACAGAGACTGGTGTGATTTTGTGCTCTGCAGGATGTAGGCACTCTTGGTTTACTTATTTTATAAACCTGCTGTGAACTACTGGGAAAACTTTATTATTTCAGAAACATTTTGTCAGTCCAGTGTACACTTATTCCTATATCAATTTTTAAGTCTATCTGTTTTTAAAAGCCTATCCATACACCTGGTAATAAGAAGAGAATGTCTAATAACCATGTCTATACCACGGTTGGTGGTATTATCACACTACTCTTTCAATATAGACTGATAGTGTTACATGACAAGCTCTTGAAAACTTCGTGAATAATTCTTCTTCTACTTACAGTGAACAGCATTCCTGGATTAACATGTTTAGGCTATAAAACAATATGAATTTGTGTGTTTCTAATTTTTCAGAAGGAATATGCAACTTTAGATTCTCTATCTTGCATTTTCAGGGATAATTTTGTTTTATAGTATCTGTTATTCCTGTAAAATGTGATTCTTAGTGATAGGTATATATCTGGCTATTGTTTAGTAAGCAAGGTTTAAAAAACCTCAAATTATATAGGAAGCATCTTTAATTTTGATAATTCTATAATTTAAGAGAACACAATTGGCATTATGAAGCTGAAAACAACAAAAAAGAACAGTATAACCAAGTGTAATCTACAGATTCTCTAACTAGCTGCTGAAATTAAAAATAGGAGACTTTTTTTTCAATTATGCATATTTACCTGTGAAGTTTGTAAAACATGGTTTTTTTGTTTGTTTGTTTGTTTGTTTTTGCCGATTACAGCACTTCTATTAATTCAGAAAACCAAATCAACAATCATGCTAGAGTAATAGATTCTCAATATCAGAAGAACATAAGAAATTCAAGTAGCTTAAAAATCCGCATTTTGCTTGATGCTATCTATTATTGAGTACTTTTGTTGACAGCAAACTCATTAATCTTTAGGACCTCCAATTCTGTTTTTACATGTCTCTAGTTGTTGGACCTTACACTCTCAGCTACTGGCATTTTCTCTCTAACTACAGTGAAGAGTTGTGTCTTTTCTTTTCCTTTTAGTAGTGTGATTTCATCATCTCCCAAAAAGTAGCCCTAACATCCTTGCTCTTTTGATAATCACGTAATAAAAATCAATTTTTCTTTCTGGTATTTTTGTTGTTTTGTTCACAAAGCTTTAATGTTTAGATGTCTTAATACTTATCATTTTTGTAAATCCATGCTACTCTTTTTTAGTGGTCCCTGATTACATGCATGTATTTTTAAAATTTGTCTTTTTTTTTTTTTAAATCAGTGTCTCCTGGAAATCTCTGGGCAGCGCTATCTACTATATATATTTCTACAGTTTCCACTTATTTTTGTTTCTTCTTGGTGTAAATGGTCACTTTGTATTTAGAATTCGCTATTTTTGTTTTTCTTTTAGTCTCCTACAACGGAAGCGGACTTAGGAACTTTTTAAAGGAATGTGTCTTCTGACAGTTGAGGCGTGTAACATTTATCTGCTTACATGGCTGCTCCTGTTGCCCTCTCATATAAAGGGATTTGCTTCTGTGTTCTTATAGAATTTACTAGCCTAAACAACAATTTCCAATGAAAACATTTTCCCTACTTGTAGGAAAATAAAAAATATTGTAACATGTATTTTATAATTATGACCCAATTTAGCTTTGATTCTCCAACACACTGTATTTAATTTATTTTCCTGCCTTTTAAAGAGCCACTGAAACTGTATCTCATGGCTGGTTACTCAGGAATGCTACATTGCAAGATGTAAAATAACCTTTGCTAATAAGCTTTGAATGCAATTATTTTCAACCCAAAAATCATGGTAAAAATATCAAATAAAGGCTGGGTACGGTGGCTCATGCCTGTAATCCCAGCACTCTGGGAGGCTGAGGTGGGTGGCTCACAAAGTCAGGAGATGGAGACCATCCTAGCTAACAGGTTAAAACCCTATCTCTACTAAAAAAATACAAAATAAATAAATAAATAAATAAATAAATAAAATAACTGGGTGTGGTGGCGGGCACCTGCAGGAGAATGGCATGAACTCAGGAGGCAGAGCTTGCAGTGAGCTGAGATCATGCCACTGCACTCCAGCCTGGGCGACAGAGTGAGACTCCGTCTCAATAAATAAATAAATAAATAAATAAAATAAAATAATAACAATTAAAAATCAAGTAAATAAAGAGTTTTTTAAGTTATATATGCAGTATGTTATTTCCATGGTGCAGCAGAGTTTTCTAAGTTTTGTTTCTTTTTTTTTAATCAAATATATTGTTTTTGGAATGATGTCTCCTACTCCTCTAATAATATGTAGGAGACATCTTATTAGAATAATAACTGGCTTTTTATTTTGATAACCTAATTCTTGTTGTTTTTCCTCACCACTTTTTCTTGACATGTGGTATAACCAATGAAAAGCCTAGAGATATCATTTTTAGAATGAGGTTACTTCTAAGATAATATTTAACATATCACTTATTTGTTTATTAGCTTCTCATCTATAGATATGATCTTTAAATGCTTTAATATTCAAAGTACTTGATTTACCTTGCCTTAAACTAAGAAAATTAATGCAAAATTATTGTTTCTTTTCATAATGCACAATGGATATAAACTAAAATTTTAGTAAGTTCATGAGTCTTTTAGTGAGTTTTGTTTTGTTTGTTACTTTATGATTTAGTGAGTTCTAATCATCCACTTTAAAAAGTATGTTGACAAGTTCACAGCAATATGTTAACCTCTATCTGTTTTTATCTTTTGTATGACAGGTGGATAGTTAACTTTTTCTTGTAACTCCAATTTTGTTGAATTGTTATAAGAGTAGCAGTTGAAAATCACTCTGCCCTCCATTTTCCGAGAACCAGATGAAATAGTTGCTTTTGTTACATTTACCAGAGAGAATGCAAAATGTACTTAAATCAGCCTTTATTCCGCTCAAGTTCCAAGAAAGGAACACTCTTAGTTTCCTATTGCTAACCATTGTTCACTCTCGTGCCTCCTCATCTCAACATTTTTTGACCAACTGTAGGATAGTGGTAGGGAGTTCATTCATTTCATTCTTTTTTTGGGGAGGGTTAGGCAGAAGCATATGACAGTCTACTGAAGAATTGCCATGGGTGAAAGGAAAGGGAGAGAGAAAATGGTTTAATGGTTTTACTTCCACAGGACATGATCATTTCTGTAGGTAATGCTCTGGACTGCAATGGCCATTTTCCAATTCTGAGATAAACTAAGCCAAAATGTTGAGGGTAACAGAGAGAAATAACTAGCATCCTCGATGATACATTTGCCACATCCCTTGAACTGTTCTTCCTTAGTGCTTAATGTTTTATTAAATAATAATTACATTATTGCTTTAAAATATTTTGATTCAGGTCTTCTTATACTTGTAGTGAAACATACAACCCTTTTTATCTTATGATTAAAGCCCTTTAATTTCTCTAACCTCTTTTATTTGCCTGTGATTGGAGCTTCCATTTTATTTAAATTTCTTTCCTTTACACTTTTTTATTTCCTTCTCTTCATACTACAGGTAGAGAAGATGAGAGACATTAAAACTAACGGGATGATAAATTAAAAGAAAGGAGTTGGGTTGACTGTAATATTCTACTCCAATTATATTTAATAGTATTGACTCTGTGAATAACATTATAGAAATCAAGAACTAGAAAGTAATAAATGTTTATTATTTTTCGTATCACTGGTCAATATGCTAAGTGTGTATCACACTAAATACATATTTTAAATGGTTATCTAACTTCCCAGAACTTTGTTAAATAAAAATACAACATTTAAAAGTATTTTGATAATTTTACAGCTCAAAAACTTAGTAATGCAGAAAATATTTCTCTTTAAATTTTTCTGAAAGCCAAGCCTGATCTTTATATTGGGCTCCCATTTTGCTTGACAGAAAGGAACTTTTAAATCCCCAGAAATTTTACTTCCAAAGTCACTCGCTGAGAATATAGTATATTTTAAAGTTAAGTTTTGTCAAATTCAGATTTTTCCTCCTCAACTTTTTTATTTCTGTTGTAGAACCTGTATTCCTGTGGCTTTTATGGCATTGCAATGTTTCATGAAAAAATAGTCCACACTCATTTTATGGTGGCATCCCTGAGAAATAGTCAGCCCACGTAGACTTTAATTATTGGCACCAACCCACAGTGGCTCTTGTCAATATATCCATTGTCCTATTGCACTTTTAGTGATGCTCGACTGCTTTTCCCTAACCTGGTTTCCAGATCCATTTGAGCCACTGGCTTGCCATCAATACTGCATAAACCCTTTTAATAGTCCCAGAGACAGTTTACTGTGTTTCCTTCATGCGGGGTGTTTGAGGATATCAACAAAACCTCTCTGTTCCTAACATTTCATACAGTGGTCTTATTTCAGGATAGAACTTAAAACTGATAGGTGAGGCTGTCACCAGTCCTTTTTGTGATATTTAATATGCTACCAAATATTTATAAAATTTGAAAGCAAAGTAAGTATGGCATGAGAAGTGACTTGAATATCCTTATTAATCATTGACATATTAGAATACAACCAAGTGGAAACTTTCAGAATTTTAGCTTTGCCACTACTAGAAGCATTCTTTGGAATGGAATGCTGCTTCCTGAGAATTAGAACTGCCAACAATAGTTTAGGTGGGGAATTGTCCTCCCTTTCTCCCTACCACCAAATCCCAATTTTAATCAGCTCCCTCCTCAATCATCCATGTAAATAAGTACCTCTTTAAGATATCTTTTATTACAACTAGATCTCCATGACTAAGGCCTGCTTATATAGAAAGCAGAATATGACTCTATCATAAGTACTCTCACTTTGTTATGTAGGAGATATTCAAATTTGCAGTTTTTTACAGTAAATAGATCAAATAAGTACACACTCTTTTATTTAGTATTCCTTAGTAAATAAAACATGGTGCTCATGAACTTGATTCTAAACTATTATGTTTATTTCAAACTTTATTTCATTTATAATTGACATAATAATTGTACATATTGTGCAATGTGATGGTTCAATTCATGGATACATTGTATAATGATTAATCAAGGTAACTAGCATATCTATCACCTTAAATGTTTCATTTCTTTGTGGTGATAATATTCAAAATTCTCATGCTATCTTAAAATATCCTATACATAATTAATAGCTATGGTCACCCTACTGTGTAATGGAACACTAGAACTTATTCTTCCTGTCTAACTGTAAATTTTAGAATCTTGATATAAGTCTCATCTCTTACTTGAATGAGAATTTATTTTTCCAATATTTCTAAGAAGATTAGTCATGGTTCTAGGAACTCTCTGATAAAATTATCTTTTATAGTCCTGTGGTCTCTTAAAAATTATAATTTTTTAAATCTTAGTGAAAAATGAAAAAAAAGTATGACTGTTAATTTCTTTCATCCAGTAAATAACATCATCTGTGTGTCCTTTTCTCAAAAATACGTATTTCCTATTATTGCAACAAATAGAACTTTGCAAGAGTTGCACATTACTGCAAAATATATTTATTCAAAAATTGTACTAGGTAGATCTTTATTGTTACTCTTAATTAGCTTTGGACCCATCATAGATAATGGAGTTGGAATCAGACATCATCATGGACAATCATTTTTTGCTGCAGGCGGAAAAGTTTAAAGAACAAAACAGCTCTCTTCTCTTTGAAACAGATATCTGATCTGAGGCAAAATCTTCTGAATCTCCTTCTGAATCTATAGCTGATACTGTTGTGGCAATATTTGAACATTGCATAATAGCATTTGGAACATAGCTGATGACTTTCCTTTAGCCTCTTTGTGCTCTGAAATTTCTACCTCATTGCTTATCTTAAAACAAAATCAAGCCAAGTTTACTGAAGCTACTCCTGACTTTCAGCCAGAACCTAGTATACTGAATTTCTGCCTATACTTTATTGTTAGAGTTCTGAAAATATTGAGTACCTTTTTTTTTAGTTACTTAACTTCTATCTCCTTATGATACACACTTTCGCATATTTGGTCCTATTCTTCTCTCTGGAGCAACAGAAGAAATGAATACAATGTTTTTCACATAAGTCTATTTCGGGGAAACTATATATGTCCTGGCTATCTCCAAGTCCTTTCCTTTGCTATATTGCTATTCCCTTGTTCTTTAATCAGTCCTCACCATTTTTTAGTACTATGTTGTTGAAACACCAGGAAATACCCTAAATGTAGATTAACATATAGACATCAAGTTAAATCTGTCCTTTAAATGCAAATAAAACATTCAAAACATGGGAGCATTTTTATCTTTTCTATTAGAAAGGCTTTCACTTTTTTCTATCTATATCAAAGGGAAAAATGCACCTGAATGTCTTTGCACCTGTATGAGTGATCGATTGCCACAATAATGCTGAGTGACAAGCCACTACAAAACCTTATCATAATAGAACAATAAGCATTGATTGCTTACACTTCTGGACTCAGCTGGGGATTGGTAAGTTGCTTCAGTTGATGAAGCTTAAATTTAATCAAAATTTTAGAGGTTGGCTGGCTATTGGCTAATCTAAGTTGCCTTTGGCTGGAGTGACTGGATGGTGAGCTTTACTCCCTAATTTAGTTTCTTTTGAAATAAGCCAGGACTTGCTTTGGCTGTTTATGCATGTGCACAAAAGTGTGGCAAACACTGAAGAGCATAAAAGGTAGAGTGCAAATGTGTAAGCATCTTCAAGCCTCTGCTTGCACATTTAGCATCCCATTGCCTAAAGAAGTTCATATAGATAAGCCCAGAATCAATATGGCAGAGTACTACAAAGTTACCTAGCAAAATGAGAGGATGAAAGGAAGGATGAAAATTTGGGGCCAGTTTTACAATCTACCTAGAAATGCTTAATTGAGCAAGTATTTAAAAAGAGTCTGTGAATTCAACTCTGTGCCAGGAGGTCTGAAGGTTTTAAAAGAATAAACATGTTTTCTAATTCTATGGTAAATTAGCTCACATTTATTGTTTACAGTGATGATAACATTTTGAAAATGATTATCGACTTTGCATAAGCTGACACACTACAAGCCTGTTAATAGTTGAGCTAAATTACAGCTTGTTAAAATTGTGCAATAAATCATCATGGGGAAAAAAAGGAGAATCCAAAACTACCAGTTGATCAGTTATTTAGAAATAAAAAACTGAACTTATACCTGAAAAGCTTTACCCCAGATTTAATGAACCTGAAATTATCTTCCATATCTTTAAAGTGGTTCTGAATCTGTTCCTGGTTTTTTAGGCTAAATGTGTAAGGATCTTCCTGAGATTTGAATAAATATAGAATCATGACAAACTGTCCTCCTTTCTTCCCTCTTCCACTCCACTGTTCCCCTCCCTCCCTCCCCTCTCTTCTCTTCCTTTCTCTCTTTCTCCCTCTTTTTCCTCCCTCTTACTTCCTTTTTTATACTAAATAAAGTCTGATTTTAAAAGTTTTAAGTGATGAAAATGTCTGAATATGGTTTATCACAAGCAATAAATAATCCAAAACTCTTTAAAAGAAGTACATATAATGATTTTCTTTAGGTGATAAAAATGACATTTGATAGTAATGATCCATTTCACTTCATTTCCAGCATGCAACAGAATCATCATAATGCTTCATGTGATAATTGAACCGTTAACATTTATGTGACAGACATGAAAATACTAGAAAATATAAAATATATTAATCCTTTTGCCATGTATTTTGTATAACATATTTTCTACCAGATTAGGTTTCATTATGAGATTATACAATTCCAGCCTCACTTTTGACTACCCTTTTTTTTATATTTTACTTCAACCCTGGTATATTTCTTTCCATTCCTCAAATATACTTTCTCTGAATACAGATTGTCTTTTTCTTATAAGCTTGTTTTTTTGAACTCTTAAATCAAGAGAGACCTTAACCTCCATGAGATCATGGTTAATGTCTGAGTCACTCATTATTTTGTCCCTGGGTGTCTAGTAGAAGATTCAATGTAAAATAGGCTACAATAAATATTATTAAGAGAATAAATAATGTTTATTTTATACATGAATAAATTCTGTTTCTCTGCCTCATTGTTTCCATTTGATTCCTTGAATAAACTCCTTTTTGATTCTCATTTTGTCCCTAGGTGATAATTCCAAACAGAGTTAGCTCTGCTGATTAAAACCCATAAAACCCGTAGGAATTTCTGCCCCACTCCCATGCTCAGTTCAGACCCTCCAG
This sequence comes from Pongo abelii, assembly GCF_028885655.2. NCBI lineage: Eukaryota > Metazoa > Chordata > Mammalia > Primates > Hominidae > Pongo > Pongo abelii. Next base: position 86,775,694 of record NC_071996.2, read on the forward strand.
GATTGTTCAGCACTTACAGTTCCTGCTTGTCTAGAGTATGCCTTACTGCTAAGAATGTGGATGAGCATATGGGCTCTACAATATTGAAGTAAGGATAATGCTTGTTATTAATCAAGAAATTTTTATTTTTAAATCAAAAAGTATGACAAATTATGCATTATATGTTTGAGTATATTATTTATTGAAAAATTTCTTAAATATTTTAATGTTATTATTTGTGAACCCTTAAGAAAGATTTACTGTTTGATGATCATCTCAGACTTACTTTATTATTGAACCTTGTGTGTTTATGAATCATCCACAATATTATCTGTGCTATACTTTGAAAGCACTACAGGCAAATTAAGAATATAATCATAAGATTAATTCAAATTTTTGCAATGTGACATTTGAGACCATTATGTTAAGTGAAGTAAGCCAGGCACAGAAAGATAAACATCACATTTTCTTACTTATTTGTAGAATCTAAAAATCAAAACAATTGAGCTCGTGAACATAGAGAGTAAAAGAATACTTACCAGAGGCTGGGAAGGGTAGTGAGGACCTGGGGGAGAGGTGGGGATGGTTAATTGGTACAAAAATAATAGAAAGAATGAATAAGACCTATTATCTGATAGCACAACAGGGTAACTATAGTCAATAATAATTGTACATTTTAAAATGTACAATTGGATTGTTTGTAACTCAAAGAATAAATGCTTGAAGGGATGGATAACCCATTCTCCATGATGTGCTTATTTCACATGCCATGCTGGTATCAAAATACCTCATGCACCCCACAAATATATACACCTATTGTGTACTCACAAAATTAAAACAGTGATTTTAAAGAAAAAAAGCTAAAATTGAAATGAAATAGCTAGGTTTCACCAAATGCAAATGGAAGACATTATTGGTATTTTCATCAGATGCCAAAGAGTGTAACTTTTATATAGAAATAAACAAACGCTGTCTCATTAGGACATTGAATCTCTGCAATCTATAAATTATTTGTCATGACTTATATGACCTTTATTAATTGATATCGGGGATACCTTAGTCAAATGATCTGGCAGCATTTGGATAACCCTACACTCTACTTTATGAACAATGTCCTCATTCATTAACTCATTTTTTAATTAAAAATTTATTAAATGGTAGATACTGAGTTGGGCACTAGCACAACAAGGATAAGTAAAATATATGCAGACATCTTAAACTCCACAAGAGAAGAACCACTCCTTTAACTTAAAATGTAGTCACCCTTAGAAGGCAGCACTTTAGTTTTACCAATAATTAATACATACATCAGTAGATTTAAATTCTTGTTTACAAGCCTGAGAACCTCAGAGTACAAAAAGTTAAAGGGTAGGAAGTTGGGACACAACAGAGCAGGAAAAAGCAGTGGGTGAAAAATGAAGAAAACTAATATTAATTTACTCCCTTCTATATGTGCTAAGTTCTCTACTAAAAGGAATCTAACACAAACTCTCTACATATTTTCAGACATAAATGTTATGTGCTAAAATTTGCAATGATTTTGATGAGTACACTTAATTAGTACAAAATAATTTTGAATAAGCAAAGAATGGGTATTATTATATAAGCAACCAAATGACTAGTTCACATATAGTAGTAGTTAATAAATTAATACTTGTTACACTGAGTTGAATTAAAGCTTTTGGTTTCAATAAACAACAGTGCTTTATATATTGAAAACTTTTAGAATTACAGCCTTGTTTTAAAGCAGAGGAAATAGAAGAGTTTCTTTGTTTGTTTGCTATATTAAAAATCTTGTATTTGCTAGAGGCAGATTTTAACTCCTCAAAAACATAATATAATTACCCATTCTATTCCAACAGCAGTACCATCTGATGATTTATGGTATCAGAGTTATAGGCACATCGAACTTGTAGAATAAACATGACTGAGTTTTCCTTGTGGACCGGGGAGGAAGAATCAGTAACTATTCAGCAAAGGCAATGGAAAAATTGGTCCCTAAGCCAAAATACACGTTGTACTCCAGGGTTCTAGGAACTTTGGTGATAACTGTTTTCAGTGGAATCTCCGAAGGCTGAGGTACTCATATAATGTTCATTATTAGTCTCAAATTAAAAGTAAACCATACCTCATTTTTGTTTTCACATTAATGCCAAACAATACATAATGTTTCAAATGTTTAATTGGAAAGGGAATTATATCTATGTAAAGCTAGAACCAATTTTAGTTGTCTCCCCAGAGGACTATATTTTCCTAAAGAATGTGAGAGACGTATACATTCTTAAACTCATTTGACCATAACCTCAAAATACGGAAAATATAAAAATGTACTTTGAAAACGGTAGTTTAAAGAGGGTAGATCTAAGAAAAATGTCAATAGTTGTCAAATATTAAAATATAGTTATAAATTAAAGTCCTTTGAAATAATGTCTTTGGATGATTTTTTAAAATATATCATTTTTATTTGGTTTGAACTTTAATTTTGTCTTATCTCTCACAGATGATTTGAAAATGCCCTGCTCTTGATATCTACTTATAATATATGATGGATAAGAGTTTAAAAAAAAACTATTTCCAGCTTTTTAAAGTACTATATTTGTTGATTAATATGCTGACCACTCCAGATCAATTTGGTTTAAGTTTTATATAACAAACTTGAGAGTTGGTTTTCATTGCCATGGATCCTAAGGTAATGAGCATACCCAGATGAATTAAGTGTGCAACTGCATGGAGAACCTAAGTGCTTGGACTGAATTAAGAAGTAGATACTGCATGGCAGGATCCAGGACCCTGGCATAGCCCCATGAAAGGATCCAGTCAGATCATGCCTCCTGGCATCACCTCATTGCAAGATCCAATCACATCACACTTCACTACCCTATGCTTACAAAGCCCAATTCAAATGTCAGCTCATGGAGACAGATCTGAGTGTTTTCTCCTGTCTCCTTGTCAATTAACTCACCATAAAGCCTTTCTTTTCTCAAAAGATCGTGCCATGGCATTGGCCTCTATGCACATTGGGCAGCAAGCTCACTAATTACTTGGTAAAAATTTGTTTTAAATAATAAAATTAAGTAAAAACCAAATAATAAATATCAACAATAGTGGTCACTAGAGCAGATCCAAATTTACAGTCAAAACTTTTTACCTAAATATTTTATATTTATATATAATTTGGATATAAGAATGTGCTCAAATTTTAAGTGTATAGATTGAGAAACTTTTACAAATATAGGCATTCATAAAACTGTCACCTAAATCAGGCTATAAGATATTGACATGACCCCAGAAAGTTTATTCATGCCCACTTACAATTCCCCACCCTAAGAAACAACTGATTTCTATTACAAAAGCTTAGAAATTTGATATATGTATGCATTCTTTTGTGTTTTGCTTCTTTCAATCAATATAATGTTTTTGAGATTAATTTAGCTTTTTTCTTATATCAGTAGTTCTTTGTATTATGGAGTAATATTCCCAAGTATAAATATATCAGAATTTGTTAACATTCATATTATAACATGGATTTTTCCAGTTACAGATAAAACTGCTATTAACATTATTGTACTAGTTTTATGTGTACATATGTTTTCACTTCTCTTGGCTGAATAAAAAGGAGAGAGAGGAAATTGCATGTCTGAGTTATAAGAAATTGTCAAATAATTTTCTAATTTGATTATATACTTTCATATCTCCAACAGGAAAATGTGTTTGTTCTAATGTTTTAGTCAATTTGGGCTGCTATAACAAAGTACCATTGACTGCATGGCTTATAAACAACAAAAGTGTATTTATCCTCATTCTGGAGGCTGGAAGGTTTAGATTAGGGTGCCAGTGTTCTCCAAGTCAGGGGAGAGCCCTCTTCTAGCTTGCAGACTTCTGACTTCTCATTATAACCCCCCACATGGAGAAAAGAAGATGAGCTAGCCATCTGGCTTTTTGTAATAAGGACACTAATTCCATACATGAGGGCTCTACCATCATGATCTAATACCTCCTAAAGGCCCCATTTCCAAATATCTTCACATTGAGGATTAGATATCAACAAATTAATTTTGGGAAAAAAATACATTCAGTTCACAACATCCTATTATTACACATCTTCTCCAAACCTTGGCTTCGTCAATTTAAAAAAACTAGTGGATACAAAGTGGTATATCATTATGATTTTATTATGATTTTAATTTGAATTTTTGTGATAACTAAAGAGATATTTGTATATTTTTGGTGCAACTACTTTTCCAGATATATGCATTGTGACTATTTTACTCTAGACTATTTTGCCTTTTTATTTTCTTAACAATGGCTTTTGAAAAATAGATATTTTTCATTTTGAAGAAGATAAAGATGTCCATTTTTTTTCATTTAATAGTTAATTATTTTTGAGTCTTAAAGACTCAAAGAGTCTTTTTACTTACCATTACTTTTCAAATATTACTTTTCTGGTTTTTTTCCTAGAAATTTTATTATTTTTATCTTTTATGTTTTGGTCTATCTCTTTGAGATAGTTTTTGCGTTTTTATGTTTGGTGAGAATTAAATGTTAAAGTTCCTTTTTTTTTTAACATTTTTTACATGGAAATCTAGTAGCTCTAGCACTTTTATGAAAACACATCTTTTTTCCTGGTTAACTTACCTTGGTTCTTTGTCAAAAATTAATTGGCCAAATACGTGTGAGTCTATATTTGGATAATCTATTCTGTTCTACTATTTATTTGTCTTTATGGAAATAATAGTCTTGACTCATGTTGTTTTAAAGTAAATCTTAAAAAAATGTAATATAAACCTTTCAAATATGTTCTTTACTGAAAGTTTTGGCTATTTTAGTTCCTTTGCATTTTTATATAAATTTAAAACTCAGTTTATCAACATTTCCATAATAAATGATTAGGATTTACCCTTCCAGAGTACAGGTAATAGCAGGCCACAGTTTCATTCTCCTAAATGAGATGACCAAAGAATGAACAAAGTATATGAAATGATAATTAGGCAAACTCTGGCTATAAGAGAATGAAGAATAGTGATCCTGAAGAGATGAGAAACAGATAAGGGTGCACCAGGTTGTGGCCTTGAAAAATTTTCTAGGCCATGATACAGGGAGGTGAACACAGGTGGAAACCAGTGAGGTCCCTGAATTGAGGATGTAGAGCTAAGATTTTGTGAAGAATACAATGACTAGAGTTCACAGGACAGAATATCAGAGAAGAGAGATCTATGTTGAGAGAAAATTCTGGAAATCTGCAGATAGATAGTCCTCCTTGAGTACTAAGCTCAGTACTGATTAGGGAGTGCATTTGTATGAGAAAACTACCTACCCCTGGGGAAAGTACTATTGAAAAGGATTAGAGATTACAGTACTCAGCATTCACATAGGACAGAGAATGGTGCTTCTTCCCACCAGACAGACTGGAAAACAAGTCTGGTGAGGATTTGGGTAGAGTACACAAAAGGCTAACCTCAATAGTGGAGAATAATTAGCTCTAGACTAAGTGCTATTTCACTCCCACCTACAAAAGGTAAAGGAAATGCATACAATAAACAAACAGTTTCTAACTAAATTAATTCTGTGCGAGAACAACACTCAAGACTATTTTTTTTTTGGAAACCAAAATTTCCAGTACTCTGTATGGTAAAATTGACAACATCTGACATCTGATCAACATTGACTAAGCACATAAAGAAACAGGAAAAATGTGCTCCATAATGGGAGCACGCGTAGAACTGATACCTGTTTTAAAGTAATAAATAAAATCATTTTTATGAATAGATTCTGTTAAAAAATATGTTGAGATAAATAAGATATAAAGAAGGACCAAATCAAACTTCCAGAGATAAAATCTTCAAGTGTGTGATGAAAAGTACACTGGATGATATTTAAGACAGATTAGACATTACGGAAAAATATTACTGAATTTGAAGTCATAGAAACAGAAATTATCTACAATGATAAAGTTTAAAAAATATTTTTAAAAGGTAACACACAATGAATGACATATCAGTGAACAAGGGGAGAACTTCAGGCAGCCTAATATATGTGCAAATGAAGTATCTTAAAGAAAAAAAGCGAGGAAGAAACAGAAAGAAATATGTATAAAATTATGGTGAAAATTTGCCAAATTTGATGAAGCATGAAAAAATTATACCAAGGCATATCCTAATTAAATTGCTTAATACCAGTGATAAAAAGGGAGTTATAAAATTAACCAGAAGAAAAGGCATGTTGTAAACCAAGGAGCAAAGACAAATATAACAGTTGATAAAAACAAACAGACAAACAAACAAAAAAACTGCAAGTGGGAAGTGTATGGTATTTAACATATTCAAAGTACTAAAACATGGTGTCAACCTATAATTTTATAGAAAACACAGACGTCTTTTCAAGAAGAAGGCAAAATACTCATTTGGACAAACAGAAGCTAAAAATATCACAGCATACCCACACTTTAAGAATATTTAAAGAAATATTGTTAAAGGATGATTGGCAATTTAAACAAAAATAATAATAAATTTGGGATTTATAATGTGTAAAAATACAATGAACGAAAATAGGACACAAATTAGGAATGGAAAATATGAACTGTACTGTTTTAATGTTCTTGTACATGAAGTTGCATAATATCACTTGACGGTAGACTGTGATACATTAGAGATATAAAATATTGGCTCTAAAGCAATGAATACAATAACATACACAGAAACACCTCATAAACCTAAGTTAATTATGGAGATAAATAAAAACGAAAACATCAAAATTTATGTAAAAGAAACCAGGAAGAAAAGGAAAAATGGAACAAAAACAGGTGAGATAAATAAATATATAGCAAATTGTTAGATATAGACCTAGCTGTATCAATAATTAAATTAAATGGAAATGGTCTAAATATAAAAATAAAAAAGTAGAGATTGCCAGATTGAATATACAATATAGGCTGCCTAATAGAAATAAATTTCAAATTAAAATATACAAATGGGTTAATAGTAAAAGGATAGAAAATAACATAGCATATTAAAACACTTAAAAATATATTTATATTAGTATCAGAGAAAGTAGATTACAGAGAAAAGCATATTAACAGGAATAATTTCATTTCATAAGGATGCAGGAGTCAAGTCATCAAATGGACATAAGAATCCTAAACATTTACTCACCTAACAAGAGAGATTCAAAATACATGACACACAAATTGTTAGAATTGCAGGAAAATATAGAAAAATCCACGAATATATGTTCAAATTTCAATACTACTCTTTCAATGGTTGACAGAACAAGTAGGTGGAAAATTAGTTAAATATAAAAATAATTTGAACATTAGCAGCCAAATTTACACAGTTAGCAAATTAACCAAATAACCAAATTAACTTAATAGTACTTGCCACCCAATAGTAGCAAAATATACATTTAAAAATGTACCTATGAAACACTTCTCAAATGAGACAATGCTTGGGTCCATAGAACAAATGTTAACTTATAAAGATTCAAGTCATGCAAAGTATTTTTCTGATCACAATGGATTAAAATAGAAATCAATAACGGTAAGTAAATCTTTGGAAAACCTTCAAATATTAGGAAATTAAACAACACTCTTCTAGGTAACCAAGAAGCCAAAGGTAAAATGAAAAAGAAAATCATTATTTTGAAGTAAAAGAAAGTAAAAACACAATATATCAATATTTGTTTGACAGCATTAAAACAGTATTTAGGGATAGATTTGTACCAATAAATATTTATACTAGGAAATATGAAAGGGTTAAAATCAATTACCTCAGCTTCTACATTAATAAATTAAAAAGAAGAGCAAATTAAATCCAACAAAATCAGAATAAATAAATAATAAATGAACATGTAAATAAATTTCTGAGTAGAAGTCAATTAAAAAAAGGAGAAAAATAATTGAGAAAATTAATTAAATCTAAAGCTTTACAAAGAAATCATTGTCTCCAGCTTTGCAAACTATGATTCTGACAAAGGTCTTATATCGAGCATCTATAAGGAGCTCAAATACATAAAAAAGCAAAGAACAACCCTATTAAAAAATGGACAAAGAAGCCAGATGTTGTGGCTCATGCTTGTAATCCCAGCACTTTGGAGGCTGAGACAGTCGGATCACTTGAGGTCAGGAGTTGGAGACCAGCCTGGCCAACATGGTGAAAGCACCTCTTTACTAAATATACAAAAATTAGCCACGCATGGCAGTGCACGTCTGTAATCCCTGCTCCTCAGGAGGCTGAGGCAAGAGAATCGCTTGAACTCAGGAGGTGGCGGTTGCAGTAAGTCGAAATCATGCCACTGCTCTCCAGCCTGAGTGACAGAGTAAGACTCTGTCTCAAAAAAAAAAAAAAAAGGCAAAAGACATGAACAGGCACTTCTCAAAAGAAGACATACATGCATACACGCAGCTATGCAGCTAAACAAATAACAAGCATATAAAAAAATGCTCAATATATATTTCCCTAATAAATAGGGAAATGCAAATCAAAACTACAATGAGATACCATCCCACGGCAGTCAGAATGGCTATTATTAAAAAGCCAAAAAAAAAAAAAATACAGATCCTGGTGGGGTTGCAGAAAGAAAAGGGAATGTTTATAAACTGCTTGGAGGAATTTAAATTAGTTCAGCAACTGTGGAAGGCAATCTGGAGATTTCTCAAATAACTTAAAATACAACTACCATTCCACCCAGCAATTCCGTTACTGGGTGTCTACTCAAAAGAATATAAGTTATTTTACTATAAAGACACATGTAGTCATATGTTCATGGCAGTACTATTGACAACAGCAAAGACACGGAATCATCCTAAAGGCCCCTCATCAAATTAAAAAAAAGTGGTACATACACACCATGGAACATTATGCAGCCATAAAAAAAGAATAAGGTCTTGTCCTTTGCCACAAGGTAGGTGGAGCTGGAGGCCACCAATCTAAGTGTACTAACACAGAAACAGAAAACTAAATACCACATATTCTTGCTTATAAGTGGGAGCTAAACACTGAGTACATATGGAGACAAAGAAGGAAACGAGAGATACTGGGGCCTACTTGAAGATGGAGGGTGGGAGGAGGGTGCGGATGGAAAAACTACCATTGGGTCCTATGCTGATTACCTGAATGATAAAATAATCCATACACCAAATCCTCATGACATAAAATCTATCTATATAACAAACCTGCACATGTACCCCTCAACCTAAAATAAAGTTTTAAAAAAAATTGAAATTGATGGATGTCTAAAAATGCTGATTAGAGAAAAATATAATGAAATTATAAATTACCAATATTGATCCTGAGCAAAATGACAGCAGTAAAAATTCTACAGATATTAAAAGTTTAATAAATAAATTAGACATTGTGTGGCAATACATTCGACAACTCAGATAAAATGGACAAATTCCTTGAAATAAATAAACTGTTAAAGCTGGCTAAAGAACAAATAGATTACTTGACTAACACTGTATGTATTGATATAAACACATATCCACAAATTAAGAGTAGAAGAGAATTTCCTCAAAGCGATTGATAAAGGGCATCTATGTAAAATCTAGTATAAATCAAATACACAGGAGAAAATCTTTGTGACCTTGGGTTAGGCAAAGATTTCTTAGACACAATACCAAAGATAAAATGGATAAATAGGACACTATCAAAATTTAACATTTCTATTTTTCGTAAAGTATTATAAGGAGAATGAAAAGACAAATCAAAGACTGGGAGAAAATATTTGCAAATCCTGTATCTTATAAAGGACTGTAATTACTAGTTTTCTGAGGTGTTTTTTTTTTTTTTTTTGCTTTTAATTATGAATGTGCATTAAATTTTTTAAAAAATATTTTTCCTGCATATATTGAGATGACTACTTTGTTTTGTTAATGTCATGAATTAATTAGATTCATTCTTGAGTGTTGAACTAACCTTGCATTATTTTTATTAATATCACCTCATCATTATATAATAACCTTTTATAGCTTGCTTGATTCAATTTGCTAATGTTTTCTTGAGAATTTTTGGATCTTAGTTCATGAGGGATTTTGGTGTTTTCTGGTAACATCCCTGTCAGGTTTTGCTCTTTCTTCTTTGATCTGTGGGTTACTTGGAAATGGTTTGTTGTTTTTTTTTTTTTTACCAGATAATTGGGATTTTTCTATGTATTTTAATGTTATTGATTTCCAATCTGTTGTAAAGAGAATGTACTTTGTATGACTTCTTTCCTTTGGAATTTGTCAAAACCTTGTTTTATGGTCCCAGCATAAAGTCTCTCTTAGGGTTGGCAAAGTATGCTCTGTAGACTGGCAGTTATTGTGTGTGTGTGTGCATGTGTGTGTGTTACTGAATGTACTATGCACATTTCAAGAGATGTATACAGTTAGCCCTCCATATCTGCAGGTTATACATTTGTGAATTCAACCACTGTGGATTGAAAAAATGTTTTAAATACAACAGTGTAAGTAAGCAAATAAAAATACAGTATAACAACTGTTTATATAGCATTTACACTGTATTTGGTATTATAAGTAATCTAGAGATGATTTAACATAAATGGGAGGATGTACATAGGTTATATGCAAATACCACACCATTTTATGTAAAGGACTAGAGCATCCATAGATTTGGAATTTGCAGGGATTCCTGGAAACAATCTCCTGCAGATACTCAAAGGAGACTTAATTTTCTTTCATAGGTGTTGTATTTATAGCTACCAGTTACCATGAATTGGTTTATAGTGTTATTTGATCTTCTGTATCTTTATTGACTGATGGCCATTTTTTATCAATTATTGAAAGGGGAGTGTTAAAATATCCAACTAGGATTGTGGGGTTTTTATTTTTCCTTCAATTCTGTGAATTTTAAAATATTTTAAAAGAGTTAATTCATTTATGATTTTGAAATAAGTTTTTGTATTTTTGTATCACTCTTGAAATATAGCATATCAACATCTTTGTTATTTGTTTTTCATGATATATCTTTTCCTATATTTTACTTTTAATTTGTGTATCTTTTATATGTTAAATATCTCTCTTGAAACTAGACAGCATGTAGTTGGTGATTTCTGTTTTATCCAATCTGACAATCTTTGACTCTTTGATTTTTAATTGGAGTTTTGGTTTATTAGCAACAAATATATTAATAATTATAATCTAGTTATTAATAGGGTGGACTCTATCTGCACTAACATGCTATTAGTTTTTTCTTTGTTTCCTCTGTTCTTTGTTCCTTATGTCCCTCCTTCTGTGTTTTCCACAGGAAAATTGTGTAATTTTGATATTTTTTCATCTATATTTATTTGCTTTTAATTAGCAGTACCTATTTGATTTGTAGTTGTCTTATATATGTTATATACAATTTATTCACATTATACCTTGATTTTGTATTATACTACTTCCCATATAAGGTAACACCTTAAAACAATATAATTTCACTTACATTTCTTCTGTTACAAACACCCCAATCCCTTGTTATATTTTGCTTTAAATAGCTAATAGACATATACTTTTAAAGAAAAGAAGGAAAGTTTTATATGTACTCCATATTTTCCATTTGTAATGTTCATTTTCCCCTGTGGACCCAAATTTCCATCTTATACTATTTCTTGTTGGACGTAAAGAAGTTTTCCTTGCAGTTTTTGTAGAGCATGTTAGTTTTTGTTTGCCAGTAAATATCATTTCTCTAATTTTAAAGGATTCACTGTGCATAGAATTCTAGGTTGACAGTTTTCTTCTTTTAGCATTCTAAAAATGATCGAGACCATCCTGGCTAACACGGTGAAACCCCGTCTCCACTAAAAAATACAAAAATATTAGCCGGGCCTGGTGGCCGGGGCCTGTAGTCCCAGCTACTCAGGAGGCTGAGGCAGGAGAATGGCGTGAACCCGGGAGGCGGAGCTTGCAGTGAGCCGAGATCGTGCCACTGCACTTTAGCCTGGGCGACAGAGCGAGACTTCGTCTCAAAAAAAAAAAAAAAAAAGTTTTATCGTCTTCTGGCCTCTATTGTTTCTGAGAAGTCAGCTTTCATTTCATTCTTATTCCTTGTATGTAGTATCTCCCTTTCCCGCACGCCCCCATAAACTCCCATTTCCACTCTCACATTCCAAGCAAAAGCTATCTTTCTTTGGCAGGCTTGCCCTTTGGACATTTTGTCCCCTAGTCGCAGCAACTGGCACAGATTTAAAAGTATCTTCTGTTTCTTGCTCACTTAAGGAATACTTGTCTTACAGGAGTTTGTTAGATTCTTTTATGCTCACAGTTCTTTGATGGATTTAAGGCAAAGAATAACATTTTTGTGTATCATTAACTTCTTGTTTCAGTGGTTGTGACAGAATTTTATGTTTTTCTACATCCTAACTAAAAGTAGATCATTATACATATAAATTTTAAAGGCAATAAAATGATAGAGATTGATGTTTTTGTCTTTTAAAAAATTTATGCATATTTACTTATTTAATACGTGGGTGTGGGTGTAACAAACTCCTGTAAGACAAGTATGTGTGCTGTCTCTCTCTCTATATATATACACATTTATCTGTAAATAAATAAATGTGCATATATAGATATCTTTATTTACCTTTTCCAAGGTATATACCTTTATTTATATATATACCTTTATTTACTTTTTCCAAGGAATAAATTTACCTTTTTCCAAGGAATAAACAACTTTAAGAGAGATTTGATGACAAGATTTGGTCATAATTTAGAGTTTCGTATTGACATGCATAAACTACTTATTAATTTGATATGGACTTACTATTTATTAATTTGATATGTACTTACTAAATGTCTACTAGGTCTTAAAATTATGCTAAGTGTTGTAGAGACATTGTATTTGGAGATATAGTTATGTTATCTCAGAAGAAACCACATCTTAACACACATCATTTGATTGTTAAAGAACAAAATGATTGCTAAAGCCATTTTTATTTTAGAAGTTTACAGAAAGAATACCAATTAATCTTGGCTGGAATGAACAGAGACGAATTTTTATTCAAACTGTTGGGACTGATAGGAGAAAAAGTGGAGAGTATCAGATAAACAGCCATTTTGAAGAGAGCATAAAAAAATGCTGGTGAATATACGACTTATTTAAAGGAAAGAACAAGGATTACAACAACCTATTAAAAATGAGAGCAGTTTTAATCACCTGTTCATATTTATTTGAATATTAATAAAGTGAAGGGCATATAATTTTACATGTGAGGGTCAATTAACTTATACAAATACACTCATCCATGCCACCACCATACAAATTAAGATATAAAAGACTAGTAGAGTCCTAGAAGACTTCCTCACATCCCCTCCCAGCTATTCTCTCTCCTGAGGGTAACCATTATTGTGACTTTCAGTTTCAAAGAATAAAGCTTCCTGTTTTTGAATTTTTCACAAATGGAGTCATATCATATATGACACTCTGCTATGTCTGGCTCCTTTCAGTCAATGTCAAAACAATTGTTCTCTATTACAAGGAATTCCTTAGAAGAATAGAAATAAAAGAAGGAAAAAATGTAATAATTATAGCCACTAGGCTGAGCCTGAAACAAAGGTCAGTATGACATGGACAATATTCCTCAAATCTGAGACGTAAGGTACATTTTGAGTTCTTTGTATGAAGTCAGGTAATTTAATCATGTTCAATAAATTACTTGATTATTGATCTCAATGGTTTTTGATGTAAGAGATACAAACTCATAAGACAGAAGTAACATAATTATTTCATGTGTTTCTAATGATACAAAGTCTTTGAGGGGTGACAAGTTTGCAGAAGTTGGTAGGGTAAAGTGTGAATTAAATGAGAAAAAATAGTAAATAAAGGGTTAGAGGAAACTGAAATAATAAAAAAAGATTACAGAAAAGCTATTTTTTTACTTTTAAAGACATTATTACATTACTATACAATACTTAATTTTATATAAAATTTAGCGATGTAAAATAGTCAATTTGAATTTAAATAAGTCAATTTAAATGAGTATTTAATTTTATATAAATTTTTATATAAAACATTTTATATAAAAAATTTTATATAAAATTTAGCAATGTAAAATAGTCAATTTGAATTTAAATAAGTCAATTTGAATAGGTATCTTTGAAGAAAACTGAGTTTCATAGCTGTCTTCTTTAGATCTTTCAAAGAAAAAAGAAAGGTTGAAAGTATACATGTTTTACTCTCTTTGCTCATTAATTTTTAAAGTCTCATCTTTGAAATGTCTGTCGTACAATGATGTTTCACCTGATTGGTTATGGCATACACATTACTGTCATGTCACAAAACATGCTGCTTTAGAGAGTTGATTAATTTTGAATACTTGGTTAGAGATGAGAAAACATTGGTAGGTTGATTTTAGAATAAAGAATCTATGTGGAATTAATAATGCAATCTACAAGTTCAGGTAAAAATTGCCTATGTGCAGCATTTATGTTAATCATAGAATCACTGAGGTGATTTGCCCAAAAGGCATATTGATAAGGTAGCTAAATTTTTTCAGACATCAGGGACATAATAATTATTGTTTCATTTATTTTCATCATGCTGAAAAATGTACTTGTAAGCCAATATTTGGACATTATAGAAAACTTATTACTTTAGATATAGGTGTTTCATAATTTTAGTTTAAACAATAATCTCTTTTTCAACAAAGATGATAAAAAATGTAATAATGATTTATAACTTTCAATATCCTTACAAGTACACAGTTTGCCTGCATAATAATGATATCACCTCATGACCTTTACTCCATTTGTGTCTTAAAATAGGGCTTTCTTTTGTTAAATATATGTTAAATATATGTTATGATAGAACACCAAATTTATTAGCAGAAACTAGAAAGTTGCTTTAGATCACAATATTAAAACTCCATATTGTCTGAAAAAGAAAAGTGAGAAAGGAAAAGGGAATGGAGGTAAGAGTAAACATAAGCATTAAATTTAAAGTGAACAGGAGATGAAGGGGGAAAAAGTATGATTTGTTGTGTTAGTCTTTTCTACTCCAAAGTTTTCTTTTCTTTCTTTCTTTTTTCTCCATTCATGACTACTCTCTATATTAATCTTCATTTTACAGACTTCAGAGGCTAGTATTCTGAGCTGCATCTCTCCAGTCAGTGTACTAGATGTAGAAATCCTTTGGCTCCAGCTTTAAGGTTTAAACACACTTCTATTGGGTCAAATTCCCCTAAACTTCGGACAGAAAAGATTAGCTCTATTCACTGGGACATTTGCCTTCGTTGACAATAAGCAAATAGAAAATGCACTTTTTTTTTTTTTTTTTTTTACTTTGCAATTTAACAAAAGGTAATAGGTCTTTACTGAGAATAATATACTAAGTTAGCCTATGAAGCCTTAACCCAATAAGGGCTATTACCGAACATCAGTGAGATAGGCTTCATGAAATAGTGCAAATATATGCCAAAACCTGTGTCACGTGTTCTTAAAAACGACGATTTGAAAGAAGACAGCTAGCTTGGACAGTATGTCCAATCCAGAAGCTCTACCAAGCTGAAACATGGTTTCCATATGCCCACAATATCATCTTCTATTTGTTGTCAATGCTTTCCAGCCAAAGACTATAAGAAATACATCTGTAGGTGAGCAAGTTGGATTTATTAATCATTGCAGTGAGAAAAAATGCACATGGGGGGCACCTATGAGGTGTCTCAGTAAGAGGGTGTTAGAAAGGACTTAGAGAACTTACGCTTTCGTTGGGTGATTTGGGGCACAGTCCAGTGAAGCAGGGGTTCACTCTGAATTAAGAGCTTTCAGAAAGCAGAACCAAGTTTATGGTGGTACATCTCAGTAAATCTTATCCATAGAGTGGGGACACTAGAGCAAAACTAAAACTGTAATTGATAAGTAGTTAGCAGTCACTCAATTAGCCTGAGATGAGGATGTTAGAAACTTTTTGAGATTTGGATAATGTTTTGTATGTGTTCAGACATGATTATGGAGTGGTTTTGTTTTTGTCTTGATACCCCGTGATCACAGAATGGCCTTATCTGTGGATAATCTTTTCTGAAGTTGTTCATCTTCAGCAGAACACCAATACCTTATGGTGATGCTGTTAGAGCCTGGATACCAGGTCTGTTTTTTGTTACGCAGTGGTCCAGGATGTAGGGTACAATTACTTCTCCTCCCTAACAATGACAAAGACATGTTTTATTTCTTATCTCTTCTTTATCATAACGTAAAATTCAGCTGCATGATAGCCACTAAATAAATAATAGGTGAATGAGACTGAATAAATGAATAAGTATTGAAATAGGCACATACACCAGAGGTTAGGCTAAAAAATGAGCTGAGCAGGCAAAATGATCACTTAACCAGATATCCATTGGCACTGACTTAAGCAAATTTTATTGAAACCAGGATGATTATAATAACAATAATAATGATAAATATTTGTTAATCTATGATAGTCTAGTCACTCTGCTGCATAATCGGTTCAATTCTCAAATGAGTCTTTAAGAATCATTTTAACTTTAAAACTACAGTCTGGAGAGGATCAGTTATTATCTCAAGGTCATTCAGATGGTAAGGGTGGAGTTGATACTCAAACCTCAAATCTCAGGTGTCCCACTCTCAAACTGCCACTTCCTCTTTATCCTTGAAACTATTATATTTTTATCCTGTTCCCTGCAACCAAAGCTGAATATACTGCAAATAGCCACCCAATTGCCATATTCAATAGCCTCTTTTCAAAGATAGTATTACTTAACTCCTCTATAGGTTTCAAACAGTACTGGATTCTTTTTTATATATTAATACATGGTTTATTGATCATTATTTTTAAGAGGTAATATTTTGTTTGACAAAAATTATTGTCATTTCCCATTTTGTGTTATTTATAGTTCTAATGATTGAATTTTTAGATCAGATTTTAAAAGATCAATTACAAGAAGATTGAGGTAGTTTGGGGCATTTCACATTTTAAAAAATCTCTAAAGATTTAAAGGTAGTACAGTTTTGCACCACGTAATGACATTTTGCCCAATAACAGACCGCACATACAATGATGGTCCCATAAGATTATAATGGAGCTGAAAAATTGCTATTGCCTAGTGATGTTGCAGTTGTCCTAACGTCATAGCGCAACACATTCTTCACTTGTTTGTTGTGATGCTGGTTTGAACAAACCTACTGTGCTGTCTGTCAATTAAAGGTACAGCACATACAATTATGTACATAAAACTTGATAATGGTAATAAATGGCTGTTACTGGTATATGTATTATCTATACTATATTTTAATAGTTATTTTATTTTTTAAAAATTTCAATAGGTTTTGGGGGAACAGGTGGTATTTGTTTACATGAATAACATTTTTAGGGGTGATTTCAGAGTTTTGGTGCACCCATCATCCAACCAGTGTACACCAGTGTACACTATAACCTGTGTGTAGTGTTTTTTTTTTTTTTTTTTGAGATGGAGTCTTGCTCTGTCACCCAGGCTGGAGTGCAGTGACACGATCTTGGCTCACTACAACCTCTGCCACCTGGGTTCAAGTGATTTTTCTTCCTCAGCATCCTGAGGAGATGGGATTACAGGCACGTGCCACCACGCCTGGCAAATTTTTGTATTTTTAGTAGACATGCGGTTTCATCATGTTGGTCTCGAACTCTTGAACTCAAGTGATCCGCCTGCCTCGGCTTCCCAAAGTGCTGGAGTTACAGGCGTGAGCCACCACACCCGGACCACTGTGTGTAGTCTTTTATCCATCAACCCCCAAACCCTTTCCCCAGAGTTCCCAAAGTCCATTGTATAATTCTTATGCCTTTGCATCCTCATAACTTGGCTCCCATTTATGAGTGAGAAAATAAGAGGTTTGGTTTTCCATTCCTGAGCTACTTCACTTAGAATAACGGTCTCTAATTCTATCCAGGTTGCTACAAATGCAATTATTTTGTTCCTTTTTATGGCTTAGTATGCCATAGTATACATAAATACACACATACATATATATATATCACGTAGTATATATATACACATACACGTATACGTGTATGTATACATATATATACACATACACGTGTATGTATACATATATATACACATACACGTATACGTGTATGTATACATATATACACATACACGTATACGTGTATGTATACATATATACACATACACGTATACGTGTATGTATACATATATACACATACACGTATACGTGTATGTATACATATATACACATACACGTGTATGTATACATATATACACATACACGTGTATGTATACATATATACACATACACGTATACGTGTATGTATATATATATACTATGTGATATATACACATATGTATATGTGTATATGTGTGTATATATATGTATATATCACATTTCTTTATCCACTCATTAATTGATGGGCATTTGGGCTGGTTCCATATTTTTGCAATGGCAAATTGTCCTGCTAGAAACGTGTGTGCAAGTATATTTTTCGTATAATGACTTCTTTTCCTCTGGGTAGATACCCAGGACTGGGATTGCTGGATCAAATAGTAGATCTGCTTTTAGTTCTTTAAGGAATCTCCACACTGTTTTCCATAGTGTTTGTACTAATTTACATTCCCACCCACAGTGTAAAATATTCCCTTTTCACCACATCCTTGCCAACATCCATTATTTTTTGATTATGGCCATTCTTGCAGGAGTAGAGGTGGTATCGCATTAAGATTTTGCTTTGCATTTCCTGATTATTAATGATGTTGAGCATTTTTCATATATTTGTTGGTCATTTGTATATCTTCCTTACAAAATACTCTATTCATGTCTTTAGCCCACTTTTTGATGAGATTGTAAGTTTTGTTCTTGCTGATGGTTTGACCTTATAAATTCCAGATATTAGCCCTTTGTCAGATGTATGGATTGTGAAGATTTTCTCCCACTCTGTGGGTTGTCTGTTTGCTCTGCTTATTATTTCTTTTGATGTGCATAAGCTTTTTAGCATAATTGAGTCCCATTTATTAAATTTTGTTTTTGTTGCATTTGCTTTTGGGTTCTTGGTCATGAAGCCTTTGCCTAACCCATTGTCTACAGAGGTTTTTCTAATGTTGTGTTCTAGAATGTTTATTGTTTTAGGTCTGAGATTTAAGTCTTTGATCCATCTTGAGTTGATTTTTGTATAAGGTGAGAGGTGAGGATCCAGTTTCCTTCTTCTATATATGGCTTGCCAATTATCCCAGCACCCTTTATTGACTAGGGTGTTCCTTTCCCCACTTTATAGTTTTGTTTGCTTTCTCAAAGATCAGTTGACTGTGAGGATTTGACTTCATTTCTGGTTTCTCTATTCTGTCCATTGTACTATATGCCTGTTTTAATATGAATACTGTGTTGTTTTGATGACTATGGACTTACAGTATATTTCATAGTTTGCAGCAGGTAATGTGATGCCAGATTTGTCCTTTTTGCTTAGTCTTGCTTTGGCTATGCAGGCTTATTTTTGGTTCCATATGAATTTTAGGATTTTTTTTCTAGTTTTGTGAAGAATGATGGTGGTTTTTTGATAGAAATTACGTTTAATTCATAGATTTCTTTTGGCAGTATGGTCATTTTCACAATATTGATTTTATCCATCTGTAAGCATGGGATGTGTTTCCATTTGTTTATATCCTCTATGATTTCTTTCAGCAGTGTTTTGTAGTTTTCTTTGTAGCAGTCTTCCATCTCAGTTAAGTATATTCCTAAGTATTTTATTTAATTTTTGTAGCTATTGTAAAAAGGATTGAGTTCTTGATTTGATTCTCAGCTTGGTCCTATTGATGTATAGCAGAGCTACTAGTTTGTGTACATGAATTTTTTATCCTGATACTTTGCTGAATTTATTTACCAAGTGTAAGAGCTTTTTGGATGAGTTTTTAGGGTTTTCTAGGTACAAGATAATGTCATGAGTAAACAGCCACAGTTTGACTTCCTCTTCACTAATATGGATGCCCTTTATTTCTTTCTCTTGTCTGATTGCTCTGGCTAGGACTTCCAGTACAATGCTGAATAGAAATGGTGAGAGTGGGCATCCTTCCTTGTTTCAGTTATCAGGGGGAATGCTTTCATCTTTCTCCCGTTCAGTCTAAAGTTGCCTGTGGATTTGTCATAGATGGCTTTTATTGCCTTAAACTATGTCCCTTCTATGCAAATTTTACTGAGAGTTTCAATCATAAAGGGATACTGGGTTTTGTCAAATGTTTTTTTTTGCATCTATTGGTATGATCATGTGATTTTTGCTTTTAATTCTGTTCATGTGGTTCATCACATGTACTGACATGTGGATGTTAAACCATCCCTTCACCCCAGGTATGAAACCCACTTGAACATGGTGGATTATCTTTTTGATATGCTGTTGGATTCGGTTTGCTAGCATTTTGTTGAGAATTTTTGCATCTATGTTCATCAGGGATATTGGCCTGTAGTTTTCTTATTTTTTTGTTTTGTCATTTCCTGGTTCTGGTATTAGGGTGATACTGGCTTCATAGAATGATTTAGGGAGGATTCCCTCTTTATCTTTTTGTATAGTGTCTATAGGATTGTTATCAATTCATCTTTGAATGTCTGATAGAATTCAGCTGTGAATCCATCCAGTCCTGGACTTCTTTTTTTTTTTTTTTTTGTAACTTTTTAATTACCATTTCAATCTTGTTGCTTGTTATTGGTCAGTTCAGAGTTTCTATTTCTTCCTGGTTTAATCTAGGAGGGTTGTATATTTCCAGGAATTTATCCACCTCCTCTAGTTTATGCACATGAAGCTGTGCACAGTAACCTTTAATGATCTTTTGTATTTCTTTGGTATTGGTTGTAATATCTCCTGTTTTATTTCTAATTGAGCTCATTTGTATCTTCTCTCTTCTTTTCTTGGTTAATCTTGCTAATTGTCTATCAATTTTATTTATCTTTTCAAAGAGCCAGATTTTTGTTTTATCTTTTGTATTTTTTTGTTTCAGTTTTATTTAGTTGTGCTCTGATATTGCGTATTTCTTTTTTTCTGCTGGGTGGGGGTTTGGTTTGTTCTTTTTTCTCTAGCTCCTTGAGGTATGACCTTATATTGTTTGTTTGTACTCTTTCAGACTTTTTGATGTAGTCATTTAATGCTACGAACTTTCTTCTTAGCAGTGCCTTTGCTGTATCCCAGAGGTTTGGATAGGTTGTGTGACTATTATCATTCAGTTCAAATAATTTTGTAATTTACATCTTGAATTCATTGTTGGCCCAATGATCATTCAGGGACAAGTTATTTAATTTCCATGTAATTGCATCATTTTAAGGTTCCTTTTCAAGTTGATTTCCAATTTTATTCCACTGTGGCCTGAGAGAGGACTTGCTATAATTTGGTTTTCTTAAATTTATTGAGACTTGTTTTGTGGCCTATGATATTGTTCGTCTTGGAGAATGTTTCATATGCTGATGAATAGAATGTATATTCTGCAGTTGTTGGGTAGAATGTTCTGTAAATATCTGTTAAGTCCATTTATTCTAGGGTATGGTTTAAGCCAATTGTTTCTTTGTTGATTTTCTTTCTTGATGACCTGTCTAGTGCTGTCAGTGGAATATTGAAGTCCCTGCTATTAGTATGTTGCTATCTATCTCATGTCTCATGTCTAGTAGTATCTGTTTTATAAATATGGGAGGTCGAGTGTTAGATGCATATATATTTAGAATTGTGATATTTTCCTATTTGACTAGTCCTTTTATCATTATATAATGTCCCTGTGTCTTTTTTAACACTGCTGTTGCTTTAAAGTTTGTTTTGTCTAATATAAGAATAGCTAATCCTGCTCATTTTTGGTGTCCATTTGCATGGAATATCTTTTTCCACCCCTTTACCTTAAGTTTATGTGAGTCCTTATGTATCAGGTGAGTCTCTTGAAGATGGTAGATAACTGGTTGGTGAATTCTTATCCAGTCTGCCATTCCATATCTTTTAAGTGAAGTATTTAGGCCATTTACATTCAATGCTAGTATTAAGATGTGAGGTACTATTCTATTCGTCTTGCTATTTGTTGTCTGAATACCTTTTTTTCATTGTTTTGTTGTTTTATAGGTCCTGTGAGACTTATGCTTTAAGAAGATTCTATTTTTGTACATTTTTGATAGAGACAGGAGACAGCCAAATGCTACCCAGGCCATTGTGAACAGGGGGTTGGCCTAAACATGGCCACAGTGAAAAATTCCACCCCTTAACACATGCACAGTAAGGAAAATAAATCAATGTGGAGTGGCTCATATTAAGGGCCTGCCTGGGCATGGGGAGAATGGGGTGCAGCCACCAGGAATTTATGTTTTATGCGGGGGAGGGGATCCTGGCCTCTTCAGCTCCTGTGTGGTGGCCTGGTATTCAGTATGTGAAGTGGGAGACTGTTGGCAAGAGCCCCACCACCCACCCCCCTGGCTTTTTTTTTTTTTCTCTGAGAGCTTTCTCTTAATGAATTCCATTCTCCTCACCTTTCAATGTGTCAATATGCCTAATTTTTCCTGGTCTTGAGACTAGAACATGGATTTTAGCTGAACTAAGGAGCAAAAAATCCTGCAATATTTTGAGGATTTGTTTCAAGATTTAGAGCAGCTCTTGTAGTGCTGGCTTGGTAATGGCGAATTCTCTCAGCATTTGTTTGTCTGAAAAAGACAATCTTTCCTTCATTTATGAAGCTTAGTTTCACTGGATACAAAATTTTTGGCTGATATTTTTTTGTTTAAGGAGGCTAAAGATAGGATGCTAATCCCTTGTAGCTTGTAAGGCTTCTGCTGACAAATCTGCTGTTAATCTGATTGGCTTTCCTTTGTAGGTTACTTGGTACTTTTGTCTCACAGCTCTTAAGATTCTTTCCTTCATATTGATTTTACTTAACCTGGTGACTATGTGCCTAAGTGATGATCTTTTTGCAATTAATTTCCAAGGTGTTCTTTGAGCTTCTTGTATTTGGATGTCTAGATCTCTAGCAAGGCTGGAGAAATTTTCCTTGATTATTCCCTCAAATATGCTTTCCAGACTTTTAGATTTCTCTTCTTCCTTGGAAACACCAATTATTCTTAGGTTTGGTCATTTAATGTAATTCCAAACTTTTTGGAGGCTTTGTTTATTTTTTAAAATTATTTTTTCTATGTCTTTGTTGGATTGGGTTAATTGAAAAGCCTTGTCTTTGAGCTCTGCAGTTCTTTCTTCTACTTATTTGATTCTATCACTGAGGCTTTTCAGTGAATTTTGCAATTCTCTATTCATTTCCAGAAGCTGTGATTATTTTTTATTTATGCTATTTATTTCACTGGAGGTTTTTCCATTCATATCTTGTATCTTTTTTGTTAATTTCTTTAAGTGGGACTTTACCTTTCTCTGATGTCACCTTGAACTACTTAAGAGTCGATTTTCAGAATTCTTTTTCTGGAAATTAAGAGATTTCATCTTGGTTTGGATCCATTGCTGGTGAGCTAGTGTGATCTTTTGGGGGTGTTAAACAAACTCGTTTTGTCATATTACCAAAATTGGTTTTCTGGTTCCTTCTCATTTGAGGAGACTATGTCAGAGGGAAGCTCTGGGACTCAAGGGCTGCTGATCAGATTCTTTTGACCCACAGGGTGCTCCCTTGATGTGGTTCTCTCTTCCCTCTCCTAGGAATGGGGCTTCCAGAGGGCCAAACTGCAGTGGTTGTTATTTCTCTTCTGGATCTAGGCACCCAGGGGAGATGCCAGGCTCTGGGTTGGCACTGGAAAGTGTCTGCAAGGAGTCTTGTGATGTGATCTGTCTTCGGGTCTCTCAACTGTGGATACCAGCACCTGATCCGGTGAAGATAACAGGGGAGGGAAGTGTACTCTGTGAGGGTCCTTGTTTGTATTTTTTTAAACGTGCTGGTTTTGTGTTGCTTGGCCTCCAGCCAGGAGGTGGCGCTTTCAAGAATGCATCAGCTGCAGTAGTATAGGGAGGATCAGGCAGTGGGTGGGGCCATAAAGCTCCCAAGAGATTATGTTCTTTTCCTTCAGAGTTCCTCAGCTGTACCATGGAGTCTACAGCAGCAATCCACCCCCTTCAAAAGGCCATGGATTCTCTTGGCTTTTCAGGTACGTTCCAATGGTAGTTCTTGGAACAAAAGTTCACAGTGTAGATCTCCACACACTGCTCAGGCAGTGGGTGCTGAAAGCTAGTCCTGTCTCCTAACTGCCGTTTTCCTTCAATAATCTCCAGTATTGGATCTTAAACCCCTCATCTCCACTGGCTTTCATGGCTTCCATGTCATCCAAGTTGCTCCTCTGGCTCTCCTCCTGTATCTTTATTTCCTTCTTGTTTCATTTTTTTAAAATCACAGTTTCCTCAAGTTTTACCCTTCATTCTGAGTCTTCTCCTTTATTCTTTCTCCCTGTATAATTTCACTCCTGCAATTTCATTTGCTCCCCATCTTTCCAATTTTATATCATCACATCTGAGGGTGCATCTGAGCTCCAGTTCTGCATTTTCAGGAGCCAATTACACAATTCCACATGCATTCCATGCAGGCTTTTTTTTTCTTCATACATAGGTAGATAAATAGGTAATATTAGTATGGACATTTGTCCCCTCCAAATCTCATGTTGAAATGTGTTCAGATGGTGCCTGGTGGGAGGTGTTTGGGTCATGGGGACTTGGAGCCCTCCTCGAGGTAATGAGTGAGTATCACTCTATTAGTTCACATAGGAGCTGATTGTTTTAAGTGTGGCACGCCCCTCCTTGCCACATGACACACTGGCTCCCCTTGCCTTCTGCCATGAAGGAAAGATCACCATGAAGTTGAGCAGATACCAGTGCAGTAGTATACTTCTTGTGTTTTTTTGTTGTTGTTATTTGTTTGATTGTTTTTGTTTGTTTTTGTTTTTGGAGACGGAATCACGATCTGTCATCCAGGCTGGAGTGCAGTGTCCTGATCTCGGCTCACTGCAACCTCTACCTCCCTGGTTCAAGCAATTATCCTGCCACAGCCTCCCAAGTAGGTGGGACTACAGGTGCGCACCACCACACCCAGCTAATTTTTCTATTTTTAGTAGAGACAGGGTTTCACCATGTTGGCCAGGCTGGTCTTGAACTCCTGACCTCAGGTGATCCACCCACCTCGGCCTCCCAAAGTGCTGGGATTACAGGTGTGAGCAACTGTGCCCAGCTGCATACTTCTGCAGAACCATGAGCCAAATAAATTTCTTTTCTTTATAAATTATCTAGTCTCGGTTATTCCTTTATAGCAACACAAAATGGACTAACACAGATAGATAGATAGATAGATAGATAGATAGATAGATAGATAGAGATAAAGCTCTCTCTCTCTCTGTATATATGTATATATATAAATATGTAGTTATATATACATATGTTAGAAACATTTGTGTGTCTATATTTATAAATAACACCTTTCACTAAATGTTTTTATTTTATCTTTCTCCAACTCACTTAAATGAGTCCACAGAGTTGCCTGAACACAAACTTTAGAGGCAAGAGCAATCCTGATTCTATCTTATTTCTCATATTCAATTGGTGATAAAAACCTATCATTTCAATCTCTCACATAACTCCCATCATTCAGGGTACTTACAAGTGCCTCCATACAGATATTCATCTCTTCAGTAAAAATTAACTCTTCTTACTGTATTTAAAGCACAGATCTGATTCGGTTTTTTTCCCCACTAAATTCTTACCCTTTTCTAGGCTTATAAGATATTTAACCATTTAACCCTAACCTGACATTCCAAATTTATTGTCATTGCTCTTCCTCCAATTCTGATCTCTACCAAAGTACATGCTTGACCTAACTAAGCCCTATCATTTTCTTTTTACCATTTCTTCCATGTGGATTCCTCTGTCTTTACTTGGCCTCTTGGAAAATTCCTACTCACGTTAAAACACAAGATTTATGAAATGCTCCTAATTTCCTAACATTCTATAAAGCCCTTTACATAAATTTTCTTATTTAATCTTCAAAACTACCCTATGGCAAAAACATTTTTGCATTTCCATTTTACAGAGGAGGGAACTACAGACTAATGTGGATAAAAACCTTCTTCATGGGCATACCATTATCACATAGTAAAGTTTGTATTTGAACTCATACTTTTTACTGTAAGCTATATTAGTCACTTCCAGTGCCAACTCATACAGTTTTTCCTCTGTACATTCATTTGTATTTCACCTCTTCTCTTGCCATAATAATTATTACATCCCCTTGACCACAGAACATACTTCTGAGCTTCTACTGTAGAATTTGTATATTTACATGTAATTGCTGTGTCTAGTAATTAAAATTGAGTATCTTGATACTCAATTGTATCTTATTTGTATTTAAATAAGCCATTGTATCTTATTTGTATTTAAATCCAACATTAGTGCTTGGTAGATTGTAAGTTTTGTTGAATGAAAACTAAATAAAGAGATGACCCACAATAAAAGAAAGTATAATATTTTGGTCATTAAGTGATTATGTGTTTATTTTCTAGTTTGAAAACAATGCTAAAATACAAAGAAAAAATTTTATTTATTTTCATATAAAAGATTTTATATGAACTGTATGAATCCTCTTACCCCTTTTCTCCAACATTCTAAACCCCATCCCTGAAACCTGCCTAAAAATAAAATTCATGTAAAATGAAGAAGAGGAAATAGTGCCTTAAAAATTTCTAGCATTGATTCATATTACTCTTTTGAATTATTTTTAAAGTGTTCAGTTAAACCACTGTTTTGGAATTTTTTTAGCATATGAATTTTCTTGACAAATCATGTTGTGACATTTATAGAAAATATTATACCAGAAATCCAGAGTTGCAGTGTCAAAAGTTGTTTTAAAATGTCCATGAGTAGGTAGACAGCCAATTACATTCTTGTAGTTTTCATCTACTGACCAGTGTACATTATTATATGGGGAGAGGATTATCCATGACATAGAAATATTACTCTTTTCAGTAACTCTTCTCAAAGCCTGAGACATGTCAGACTCTATTCACCTGGAAAGTGAAACACCAATTTTTCTCTAAGTTGACAGGAAAATAACTTCTGTAACAGGTGCAAGGATCAATACAGAAGTTATATAGTATACAAAGTTTGCCTCTTTTTACCTCAAAAACTTCATTGTGGCCTATATGCTACTGGATAGTAAAAACTAAACTAAATAAACTAAAAA
The DNA here is from genome assembly GCF_028885655.2 of Pongo abelii. Classification (NCBI taxonomy): domain Eukaryota; kingdom Metazoa; phylum Chordata; class Mammalia; order Primates; family Hominidae; genus Pongo; species Pongo abelii. The sequence goes on from NC_071996.2 coordinate 86,802,751, forward strand.
GCAAAGAAACCAGTGTTGTAGGTGGGCCGGTTCAGGTTCTTGACTTTGCCACACAAAAGAATTTGTGAGTCCAAAGTAAGAGTAAGAAAAGAAGTTTATTGCAAAGCAAAAGTAACACTCCGAGAGGCAGAGCATCTTATATGTCTGTAAAGATTCTAAAACACAACTTCTAATATCTGGCTTCCACCAAATTATCAAAAAATACATATTCTATGTCTTCTTCCTGAACCTAACGAATCAGGATTATTAAAGAGTGTACCCAGATATTGTATGTAGTTTTATTCCACCTCAGTATTTCAAACTCTTATGCATGAATGTCCTTTGAGTACTGCTGCTTTACTGTAACCCATTTAGGATGGAAAACAAATGAGAAATCAAAAGAACTGTTACACTAATAGCCAAGTACACTGTACTTCCTACTATGAAGATTACTTTGATATATTGAAAGAAATAAGAATTAAGCCTATTTAATGATTTTAAATTATTAGTCACAAAAATGAATTTATCCTATTCTCCATCTATGACTGGGACTGTCACTATTTGTGCTCAACCTGTTTCATCAACTCCTATCTGAACTAGTTAAAGGAACAGGCTAAGTGGGCATTTGTCTGGAGTAGTCAAATATCACTCAATTGTAAAGAAATGGAGAAAATTGATGAGACTTCCTCTCAGAAGAGTTCTGAGTATGTTTGGTAGTAATAATTTGATAAACTGCTTGCTGGTTATATGGGGCGGCAGTGAAGAGAAATGGACTGATGACACAGAACACCTAAGGGTAAAGGACAGATTTTTGTACACTTATTTGATAACCATCCCTCTGACACATCCCAACTCTGGATTTCTGGTATAATACTTTTTATAAATGTCACAACATGATTTGTCAAGAAAATTTATGTGCTAAAAAAATTCCAAAACAGTGGTTTAACTGAACACTTTAAAAGTAATTCAAAAGAGTAATATGAATCAATGCTAGAAATTTTTAAGGCACTATTTCCTCTTCTTCATTTTACACGAATTTTATTTTTAGGTAGGTTTCAGGGATGGGGTTTAGAGTGTTGGAGAAAAGGGATAAGAGGATTCATACAGTTCATATAAAATCTTTTATGTGAAAATAAATAATATTTTTTCTTTTGTATTTTACCATTGCTTTCAAACTAGAAAATAAACACATAATCACTTAATGACCAAAATATTATACTTTCTTTTATTGTGGGTCATCTCTTTATTTAGTTTTCATTCAACAAAACTTACTATCTACCAAGCACTAATGTTGGATTTAAATACAAATCCAAACTATTATATCTGGAATAATAGTTTGATATGCAATTTTTAATTAATCAAAGCTCCTCCTATGTTGGAATTTAGAATAATTAAGAAAAAGTCTATGGAATATTACTTTATACTATTCGGAGTATAAATATTTCAAATAGCTAAAGTTTTTTTAAATGATAATCATTCATGAATCTTGTGTGCTTATTTTCTTTAATCAAATTTATTTTGTATATATAAAATAATGTGTGTCATTTTGTTGGGGTATTAAAATTGTTCGAGAAGACAACTTTTCCAAAAATCTGTAAGCATAATGAACCCTTAAAATTAACGGTACTAGCTACTTACAAATAATTTCTATCCATTCATTAGGATAAGCTATTTCAAACTTATGTTAGGAGGCATTTCTAGAGCCCATATTTGAGCTAATCTTCATATTTGGAAGTTAAAAAGCTTAAGATGTAAAGTATCTTGCAAATATGTACTGAACAGCTTGCTATTTTTAATGTCCGAATATCAACTGTTTATCTTTATATTTTCTAATATAAAATGCTTATTTTTTATTTTTAATATAAGTACTAATTTGATATGTTTAGGTTATATTTTGTGATTTATTTTATATATGTATATTTTTAATTTCACTATTTTGCTGAAGGTAAGAAAACTCATGGTACCAAGATAAGAAATATACCCAGCCTCATCTTGGTATTGTTTCAGAAAGAAGTCAGATGGTTTGTGATTATTTCTTGCTATGATGTTTGCTTGCAATATTTCATTGCTCTCTCCTGTGACATTGGAGGACACCATCTTGATGTCAGTAAACTTGTCTATGTTTCTGCAAATCAGACTAGCTCTCTCTTACCCTAGGACCCCAAGGATCCTATAACTAGTAAGTAGATATTTTTAAATTTATATTAATGTTGAATTGTTCAAAATGTTATTGATTATTCTACTTCTTTGTGGTTGCTGCTTGGGTAAAATTATATCCAAATTAACAGAAATAAATATTGAACATTCTTCCCAAATATTTTTTAAACATTGTTTTATTAATATCCAAATTTCTCTATTAGATCGGTAAAAAGATAGTTACTACTCTTTGTCCTTAAATACCCCTTTTTATATAATATGTGAATTATTGCCTCAGGAATATAATATTCTAGCATGTACTATTCTGTACCTTTCAAGGTACAGGACACAATGACACTTTGACTTTTATGGTCATTTAAAGTATTGACTATTTTATGAGACAGAGAAAACGAGACAGCATTTCTTTACAGACATTTATTTTTTGTTTGCTGATTTCACTCTTATCCTATTTGATCAGAGAATTGTTATCTTTCCTGACATCACATTTTATATTCACAGATAATTATTTTTTAAGGTGTCATCACTGAAATTTTTTAAATGGACTTTACAGTTATATGTAAACACAATCTGGTTCTCCATAGTCACTGTAAATGTTTTGCTTCACTATTTAACTGAATACAATTTTTGTAAAATTTTATTTACCTTCTCTTAAATTTGGATTGTGTAAGTTTTACATTTCAGATATCTTCTATGAAAATAAAAATAATTTTACATAATATGGCAACAAATGACTTCAACAAAGTGCTGTGGTTCATAATGTATTTTTACTAAAGGTTAGAAAACAGCAGAGGGTAGTTGGGAAAATGAAAAAGGAGCAGCTTTTAACTGAACACCAGATAACTTTCAAAAAATTTATTGGTCTTTATTCTTTATAGAGAACCTTGTACAAACTATGAAGCCCCAAGTTCCATAACTGTGATTATCTTCCTTAGCCCTGCTTTCTCCTTCAAGGCCTTTCTTTTATATTTCCCCTTATTTAAGTTCTTCTCTTGGCTCTACAGTTAATAGGATAAAAATTGAAACCTCTCTCCTCTTATTATCGACCAATACTGGATTATTTTTCCCAATACAAACCTCCTTCTTCTACATTATGTAAATGGGGCCATTTGTTTTATCACCCCAAACACATGTTTTTATGACTTGCAAACTAAGAAGACATCTACCATGAATAGCAATACATTTACAACTACAAAAACTCGATAATTGATTGGATATAGAATTAGAGAGAGGAAGCATTAAGAATAATTTTTAGATTTCTGGAACTGAGCACCTTGGCGTTCTTTATTGAAGTAGATAGTATAGCCAAAAGCAATTTTGGGGAGAAGATGATGAAATCAGTGTTGGACGCATCAATTTTTGAAGTATTGAATGGATTACTGTAGGGCTGGGATTTTACCTGGCTGGGGCTACAGATGATAATGGGGCAAAGGATTTGAGAGTGTTGGCAAAAGAATAGTTGGGTGGAGCAAAGGATTTGAGAGTATTGGCCAAAGAATAGTTGGTAAACAATGTGACACAAGGTCTGAACTATTTAGGGAAGCAGGTGAAAACTAAATGGAATTAATAGGAAAAGGTAAAGGGGTAAAGGAACTAAAGGTTTCAGTATGCTTAAAGAACAAATAGATAATGTGAGAGTTGGAAGAATGAATGCTGGTTTAAGGATTTCATAAGTAATTCTGGGAGATGACTGAATGGGCATGGTGAGTAAAATATAACCAATGTTGTTAGTGTTACAAAAGTAAACAGAGTAAATAGCTGAAAATCTGGACATATTATTTTGCATTATCAAAGGACACCAGAATGATGGCAAGATTTAAGTTAGAAAAGTATTTGAATAATGAGAAGCCATGCAATTGACAGATGAAAATGATAATAAGAGAACAATCTCATTTATTAGATTGAGCTTAATTTCAAAGGAGGTTTTATCTAGTGTTGTTGCAGCACCAGTGATCTGGAAGTCGCACTGAGTATTCAGGGGCATGCTAAGACCACTTCAAGCCCCAAATTAATGGAGTATAGAAGAATGAGTGAAGTCCAATGTAGAGGGTGGATAGGAAAGTAATCCCTCAGAAAAAAAATCTAGAATTCATTTATGAGAAGAAGAAACAGTATATGCATAATCTAGTGGTCTACACAATGTATTTTTGAAGATAGTAGTATCAGAGGACAAAGAAGAAAGGTTGGGAAGGAGGCAGACAGTGGAAATCTGGCTTAGATACAAGAAATCACAGACCATATATAGATGAATGCATGGGGAGATGGACATGTCAGTGTTCGGGGGAATTACTTTAGGAAAATGGCCAAGGATGGTGTTGACATGAGGTTTGCTCCAGTGATCTGGATTTACAAGTAAAGTACTTCTTCATCATTCTCTAAAGAGATGGGATAAATTTTACCTTTGCTGAGAAAATGTCCCTCACCCTGGTAGCAGCAATAATGGGGCTAATTATTTTACAGGATCCTCACCATAATTAGCAAATAGCACATACCTAGGAAATTTTTATTATATTCATTAAATCATTATGAATATTTATTAAATACTTCTATTCCAGACACCATTGTAGAAATTACAGTTACAATAATTAGCAAGGCAAACAAGGCCCTGGCTTCCAAGGAGCTAAGCCTATGGAGTGCATACTGATGTGAAAGTGCCCCTCTCTCTGGCAGGAAGTTGGGAATGAACTGTTGGCCAAATTCCTTGAGTAACAAGCGACTTGAGTTTCTTGAGAAAAACTCCCTAGGCCCACTGAGGAGGAAGGATTAGCTAAACTGGGCCGGGCACGGTGGCTCACACCTGTAATCCCAGCACTTTGGGAGGCCAAGATGGGTGGATCATGAGCTCAAGAGATCGAGACCATCCTGGCCAACATGGTGAAACCCTGTCTCTACTAAAAATACAAAAATTAGCAGGGCATGGTGGCATATGCCTGTAGTCCCAGCTACTTGGGAGGCTGAGGCAGGAGAATGGCTTGAGCCCGAGAGACAGAGGTTGCAGTGAGCCAAGATCACACCATTGCACTCCAGCCTGGATGACAGGGCGAAACTCTGTATCAAAAAAAAAAAAAAAAAAGAACTTAACCTCAAGGATCTAGAACTAGAAATACCATTTGACCCAGCCATCCCATTACTGGGTATATACTCAAAGGATTATAAATCATGCTGCTGTAAAGACACATGCACACATATGTTCATTGCAGCACTATTCACAATAGCAAAGACTTGGAACCAACCCAAATGTCCATCAATGATAGACTGGATTAAGAAAATGTGGCACATATATACCATGGAACACTATGCAGCCATAAAAAAGGATGAGTTCATGTCCTTTGTAGGGACATGGATGAAGCTGGAAACCATCATTCTCAGCAAACTATCACAAGGACAAAAAACCAAACACCACATGTTCTCACTCATAGGTGAGAATTGAACAATTAATACACTTGGACACAGGAAGGGGAACATCACACACCAGGGCCTATCGTGGGGTGGGGGGAGTGGGGGGGATAGCATTAGGAGATATAGCTAATGTAAATGACAAGTTAATGGGTGCAATACACCAACATGGCACATGTATACATATGTAACAAATCTGCACGCTGTGCACATGTACCCTAGAACTTAAAGTACAATTAAAAAGAAAAGAAAAAAAAAGAAATTAACTACTTTCAGAGAATGACAATTCTGCTTCTTAATTTTTAAAAAAGTGTATACAATGCATTAATGCCATGGATATAAGGCTAATTGTTTATGGTTCCTATAGCAGTCTGAATTTTAATAAGGGGTGGGAACAGAATTATTTTTTTCTTTGTTTTGGAAGCTGCAAGAACTTGACTCTATATTTTAGAGACATTGTTAATAGTAGTGGTGGAAAAGTTAAAGGTCTGCATCTCTTTACACTGTTACTTGGGCAAGCATATTGAGTCTTGTGAAAGATATTCCAGTGAATCTTAAATATGAGATAGAACATATGCTAATGTTTTCATTTGTAGGTATTTAGACACTTGTATGGCTTAGTTAATTTTTTTCTTGCATATTTGTTTTCTTACATTGACACTCATAAAATTTTTGAGTAGAATGATAAGAAACATTTTTCCATGTCATTTTCATGCCATTCATTTAATATTTCTTTCATGATATAAATTAGCTGATTGGAAGTTTTCTGGGTAAAAATTATTTATTTATTTAATGGGTAACAAAATATTGTATTAAACAAAGTACTGGTTGGTTATTTTAATACTTTGTTTTGGAGATAATGAAGTCAGCTTTATCTTTCCATTCTACTCCCACTTTTTCTTGTACTCTTCTCTCCCTTTTTCTTAATCTCTACCTGTGTATACGAGGAGTGAGCAGAGAAGGGGCAGAAAATACATTGCCACCCTCCCATCTTATGGCATATAGTCAGATTTTTTTTGTGAAATTTCTCCGGCATTGAGAAGTATTTGATCTCTACTTGAAAATCAAGGTGCAACTTGAAATGGTCATAATGTGAATAATGACTTAGATTAATACACAGAGTTTTTATTCTTTCTAAAGTGGTGGATCTCATATTCCTGTTGTCTTCTGCTATACGTGATACTTTAGAGGGATTTGAAAAATTTCCAAGGGAAAAAGTATTTTTTTCTAAGAAACCCAGAATACACTCAATTTCCCTTTTATTATATTACATTGTTGCATGTTTTATTAATTGAATAATAAAATTATTAAATATCTGTATACATGGATATCTATATATAAGAAAATGGAGAGATTATGTGAACATTCCTAAATTATCTGATATACCTGTGTTCCTGATTTCTTATTAAAATGCAGTTTCATAAAATGGTCATTTATTTTTCTCCTAAGTACTCGTGTTAAAGAAATAACTCCATGCTCTTTAAAAGACTGTGTGCTTATCATCAGTATAGTGGCACTGGCTTTATTAATTTCTAATATTTTTTAGAAATTAATAAAGCTTAATTAATTTCAAAAATTTTAAATTTTAATCCTGATAAAACAAAAATTTAAAAACTTTAGCAACCACTTAGGAAAGCCAGGATAATAGACTTAAATATTATATTTGTAAGTGTTATTACTTAGGGTATTTGGATGGAAATACTTCTTCTAATCTTAAAAATGCTAAATTCCCCTTGTTTCCAACCTGAACAAATGTTATTCATGTGAAATGTCACTTTAATAAACGTGTCTATGTTTATTATCTCTGTTACTGAGACTCTGTAGACTAAAAATTTTTTGAAAAAATAAATCTATTCTTGAATTTAACTCTCAAGGACAGGGTTCATGGTATTGAAATGGCATAACTATCACATGATAGGTATAATGAAATATATTGATAATATGTTAAAATTTTCAAATAATTATATAAAATTATTCCCAGGTTCACACGATCCTTTGTGGGCAATAAATAATGTGTCACAAATATGAATGAGATGGCCAGGTAAAAATGATGTGCACCAGGGCAGGTGCGGTGGCTCACGCCTGTAATCCCAGCATTTTTGGAGGCAGAGAGGGTGGATCACCTGAGGTCAGAAGTTCAAGAGCAGCCTGGCCAACATGGTGAAACCCCGTCTGTACTAAAAATACAAAAATTAGCTGGGCATGATAGCAGGCACCTGTAATCCCAGCTAATCGGGAGTCTGAGGCAGGAGAATCGTTTGAACCTGGGAGGCAGAGGTTGTATTGAGCTGAGATTGTGCCACTGCCCTCCAGCCTAGGTAACACAGAAAGACTCTGTTAAAAAAAAAAAAAAAAAAAAAAAAAAAAAAGATGTGCACCCATAGTCCCAGCTGCTCAGGAGGCTGAGATGGGAGAATAACTCAAGCCCAGGAGTTCCAGGCCATCCTGGGCAACATACTGAGACTGTCTAAAAAAAATTATTTTTAATGATAGAGAGTGATAATACTTATGCCCAAGTGAAGGACACGTGTCTCCTCCTAAATGCATTGGAATTAGAATTTTAAAAGAGAAATATTCTGCTAGTCATCTATACACTGTTCCCATCACTTTGCTAATTCTACATCATTCTTTACTACCATTTTGAAAGTTTCTTTGTGAAGTGGCAAATTTTGGGACTAAACACATGTTTCTATTTGAAAAAAGTCTTATTTTTTGACTCAAAATACAAAGGCATACACTTGTATGTGATTCTTGTGAATATACAATCTTCTGTCTCTACTCGATGTGACTTTTCTAGAAGGGCTTTGAGGCATGAATATGAATCAGGCCATTTTTGCTTCCCAGTATTCTTCTTCCTTACACCTTGGTCAGAATACATCATCATCACTATGCTTCAGCCAACTCTTCAAATAGAACATATTGTTATAATAATTACCAAGCCCTAGCCTCATATTTGAGCTGCTCTTCTAAGTAGGAATTTGATTCATAACATATTGTAGGAATCTATGCATTTTAATTGTCCTTCTCTGTAACCTGACTGTGAAGCACTCCAATGTCAAGGATGTTGAATAATTCATCTTTGTCTTCTAGCACTTACTGCAGTTCCTTGCATATGATAATTCTACTTACAATTTATTGAGTATCTTCTCTATGCTAGGTACTTTGGTAATTACTCAATGTAGCCTTAACTAATTAACAAGTTAATGAATGAAAGTTGAGTTAATACTTCATGTTTGATGGCTAGAAGAAAAAGAAAAAGACCCATTTGTTCCATTCTGAGGGTGAAAGGACTGGTGTAATTGGAAATGGGTGCAGATAGTAGCAGACTCACAGTGTCTGGCTGGACTTAGTATCTGCTAGTCTGATGCCCATAAAGGAGAAAAACACTGCAAGAGAAGGAACTCTTGGAAAAATACCACTTGTGGGAAAATGAATTACTGCGGTTTTAAATAAGTTTATGGAATTTAACAGATAAATATTACTATAGAACAACATATTTCAAAATTGAAATAAAATATAATAGCATTAGACTGTTGGGCAATAATTTTCATGGATAACTATTATTTGTGCACATCTTAAGAATGAGGCACTTTTGGAAAAGGCAGTCTCATGCATACAATCTTTGACCGGCATTAGGCCACAAACATTTGCTTTATATAAAATATTTATTATATAAAACTCCCATTATAAAACTTTTGTGTTTTCTAAGTTCAAGGTCCCTAGGAACTTCTGTAAAGCAACTCACTGTGTATATCATTTAATCCTCTTCATAGTACCCTTTATAAATTGTGGAAAGGGGACTAGTACAAAAGAATAATGACATACTAGCTACTGATATTGATCTGTGTAATAAAGTATTTTCTGTCTCTGACTGAGGAGTCCTGTGTCTCTACCATCATCTATGAAACTGTGGCAATCTCACATGACAACTTGCAAGTAGAGTAAAATCTCAGTCCCTTCAGAGCTCTTGACATAGACCTGCCTGGAATTTGGTATTTATTAACATTAGCCATGTTTGACAATACCTTACCATCTTTTCTTAGTATCTTTTTCTAGCTCTGAGAATTTTAAAATAAATGGGTAAATGTAACAAATACTAATTAATATTTCTCAATGATGGCATAATTGCCAGTAAAATCATCCACTTCGGTATCACTGTATAACTTTTATAGAGGAAAATAAGACATGAAAGTAGGCTGGTGTAGAAAATTCACCATGGATTTAGATATTGAGCTATATTCATATTTTTAAGGACATAAGTAAGGCAAGTAATAACTGTAATAATCTACATAAGTAATGGAAAGACTGTTTTGATACTTGCATAAAGATATTTGAAATATAATTATTAAAATATAAAGAAGGTTTTTAATCAATACGTATATGTGGTACATTTTTAAAATCTGTGAATTGCGGGCTTAGGATAATTTTATTTAATTTTCCTTACTGAAATAAAAAAGATCTACTAAGAATGAGTCTTCCTGTGAAATGAGAAAAATGTTTTTAAAGAGTTTCTATACTGAATATTTTAAATATCCACACGTTACTGCAATCTGTAGACCACAGAGCATAGCAGATTCTCATGTTGGAATTGTGACGCTAAATACTGTTGAGTTACTGCAATGGAGCATATGTTTGTGACTTAGTCTCTCACCTCTAATAATAGTTTTGTTATAATTGCACCACAAAAAGTGTTGGTTTTAAAACATCAGATTATTAGGGAAAAATGTAATAAAATATTCTAAAATATTTTAATAGTTAAACAAACACTTAAAAACCATAAAGTAGGCTTTAAAACAACTGTCTTTTAATTCCTTTTTAAATGTTCTTTTTAAAATTTTTTCTCTGCTTTCTCAATGCAATACTTAATATATTTAAGCAGCAACTTTAAAGAAATACTTTTCCGGTTATTTCTGTTTGAAGGGACTTGAACAATACAACATAGTGTATACACTACAATTCTTTAAAGAAACTCAGAAGATAATAGTGTATATATAGAGCCAGTCCAAGTCCCAAAACTGAAGAACTTGGAGTCCAGTGTTCGAGGGCGGGAAGCATCCAGCACGGACGAAAGATGTAGGCTAGGAGGCTGTGCCAGTCTGGTCTTTTCACATTTTTCTGCCTATTTTATATTCCAGCTGCACTGGCAGCTGATTAGATGGTGCCCACCCAGATTAAGGGTGGGTCTGCCTTTCCCAACCCACTGACTCAATCTCCTTTGGCAACACTCTCACAGACACACCCAAGATCAATACTTTGCATCCTTCAATCCAATCAAGTTGACCCTCAGTATTAACCATCACACTATGTGAGGTCAATCATGTAATGGTAAATAAAATCTGTGTTGGGGCTCCCTCACTTGCATTCAAGTATCATTTTTCATTAGAATATAATAGCACGTGGGCAGAGTCTAATGTGTATGGAATGCAGTGTTCCAAACAATGTCTATTCATTTTCATACATAATTTTACCTTGTAGCATGATGTGTCAGGGATCCCCAAAGCCACCCTCAGGCTTGATCATTTACTAGGACAGGCAGTACTCAGAAGCTGCTGTATTCATGTTTATGGTTATCACAGTGAAATAATACAGATCAAAATCAGCAAAAACAAAAAGTGCATGGGGTGAAGTCCAGGAGAAACCAAGAGTAAGCTTTCAGGTGTTTCCTCCCAGTGAAGTCAAACATGGATGTACTTACTCTCCCAGAAATAAAAGTTGACAACATGTGTAAGGTGTTGCCAACCTGGGAAGTTCACATGAGTCTTTCTTCAGGATTACTACTGGAAGTTAGTCACCTAAGCATGACTGACCTCAGCTATCAGATTCCAGCACCATTACCTCCTTCCCTCTCACTATGTCCTCAGCAAAAGCAGGCATTCACTTTAAATCATAGTGTAAAGATAAAACACTGACACTGCCCATAGATCTAGATATATTGCCAGAGGAACTCAGTGAAAACAAACTTACTGGAACAAATGAGGAAAATAGTTGTGATGAAAAGGATCAAGAAGTCTCAGAAGGAATGATGCTGGCAAAAAAAAAAAAAAAAGGGAAAAAAAAGAAAAAAAATACACTAAAGGAACTCTAGGAGATATTTCCCAACATTGAAAGTGAAAAGAATAACATGTTGTTAGATGATTCAAACCTAAAGAGCTGTATGACAAATCATCATGGCATAGAAAAGACTATTGTTCCATACTGCAAGTTACAGTGAGTAGGAAGTACTGTTTAAACTACTCTTGTTCATTTTTAATTTGTTTTACAAAAACACAACTTAATGTTTAATGTTCGATGGTTTAAGTTGGTGCACTAAGTAAATGTTAGTTTTATTAGTTTTTCATTTCCCAATACATTTATAACTGAAACAGAGTTTTTAATGTTTTGACAAAAAAATTTTTTAAAGTCATGGGACAATTGTACTTTTTCCTATTAATTATTTAAAAGTATTTTTTGTTTTTAATTGTGGTAAGAAACACATAACATAAATTGTACCATGTTAATGATTTTTAAGTGCATAGTTCAACAGTGTTAATTATATTTACATTGTTGAGCCACAGATTTTCAGAACATTTTCATCTTGCAAAACTAAAACTTAGTACCCATTAATCAACAACTCCCCATTTTCTCTTCCCCCGGCTCCTGTTAACCATCGTTCTGCTTTCTGTTTTTATGAATCTGACTACTTTAGATATCTCATATAAGTGAAATCAGTACTATTTGTCTTTTTGTGATTGGCCTATTTGACTTAGCATGATGTTATTAGGATTTGTCCATGTTGTAAAATGTGACAGAATTTCCTTCTTTTTTTAAGACTAAATAATGCATCATACACATATGCCATCTTTTGTTTATCCGTTCGTCTGTAGATGGACACTTAGTCCCTGTCTCCAGAGAAATATACTTGGAAAATAAATTGTATTAAGTGTTCACATAGCCTTAAAGAAAAATGTTCACATTCAGACACATTCATACTTATGCTCAGATGATAATACACTCATGTATATCTATAGATGTTCCTTTCACTGATTTATTAATACTTTATGTTAATTTCAAAGACTCTTACAATCATTATCAGAATGCAGATTTATTTATAGTCCTTCATGTTTCTAGGATTAATATTTTCATCTGCTATTTTGAACATGCATTCATCCAACAGATGTTTACTTGACTTCTGCTACATTCCAGAAGCTGTGCTGGGTGCTTGGAATACATAAATTGATAAGGTCTCTGTCATATTAGAAAGTATATTTTCACATGGGGAGAAAGTAAACAAGTATGTATCATAAACAAGAAAATTGAGTGGTATGTTAGACGGTAGGTATTCTGGAAAAAAATAAAAAATATAGAGCAAGATGAAGCAGGTTGAATGTAAAGAGGAGAGAGTAGGCAAGTTGTAGTGCTTAACAGGCTGGTCAGGGAAGTCTTTAGTGAACAAAATTTACATGTGGTGAAGGCTTTGTCCTTGTGGATATAGGGTGAAGAAGATAATCTAAGTGGCGCAAACAGCCAGTGAAAAGCTCCTAAGGCAAGAGCAAACCTCTTATGTTCAAAGGAAGTAGAATCCAGTGTAGATTGAGCAGAGGCAACAAGGGTAAGAAAGGTAGTGGATGAGATCAGAGAGGGGCTCTGATCATTGAGAGGACTCTGGCTTTCACTGTGAGGAAATGGGAATGAAGCCATAGCAGGGTTTTGAGTAGAGGACTAAGCGAATGGACTCTCTTTGTTAAATGGCTCACTCCAGCTACAATGTTCAGAAAAGTCCATGGGGCTAGGGGACAAAAATGGAAATGAAGAAATCACACCAGAGATACTGCAGTTATCCAGACAAAACATTATGTTGGTAGCAGTGAAAATGGTGAGGACTCACTGGGTTCTAGATATATTTAAAAAGTAGAGAGTATTGGGTTTCCTAAAGTGATGGATTTGGAGTGTAAATGCTGACAAGCTTTGGCCTGATTATTTGAATGTACGGAACTGTTAATCATCTGAGATGAGGAAAGCTATTGGAGAAACAAATCTCTGGGAAAAAATCCATTAAGTTTGACAACTTGATTTTGAGAATTTAATATTATTAAAAGGGGAATGCTATAAAGTCAGTATGTTAAAGAAGTTTTGAGTTACGGAGATAGGTATGAGCTGTAGATTTGTATTTGGAAGTTGGAGAAATCAACAGCTTTGAAAGCAGGGCCAACTACATAATAGGTGGGATCCAGGGCAATAAAATGTGAAATACCCTGTTCAAAAGACAGAAAAGCCATTTTTTAATTCAGCACTCTCTCTTTCAACGAGTGAGTTTACATCCTCACACTCAGGTCCCCACCTGGCAACAAAGGGCACAGGCCCCCAATTTTAACCCTTCTTACACCCGCACCCAGGCCCCTTGCAGGTGCAGAAGGTGGCAGTGATGGCTGGGTGTGGGCAATAAAGTAGGAGGCAGAGAACCTATCTTGGAGAGGTGGAGGGGTGGTGGGAGGAGAGAATGCATGTACCTACCTTGAAATGTAAGCCCTATAGCTTTAAATGACTTTGAATTTCTTTGTGGAATGGTATAAGACAGATTATATTACTCAATGATTTAAGCACATGGGTGTATTTTCTTTTTGTTTCTTTGTTCTTGTTGTCTGTTTGTTTTGAGACGGAATTTTGCCCTGTCGCTGTCACCCAAGCTGGAGTGCAATGGCATGATCTCAGCTTACTGCGACCTCCGCCTCCCGGGTTCGTGCGATTCTCCTGCCTCAGCCTCCCGAGTAGCTGGGATTACAGGCGCTCGCCACCAGGCCCGGTTACTTTTTGTATTTTTAGTAGAGATGGGGTTTCACCATGTTGACCAGGCTGGTCTCAAACTCCTGACCTCTGGTGATCTGCCCATCTCGGCCTCCCAAAGCGCTGGGATTACAGACATGAGCCACTGGGTCCAGCCACACATGGGTGTATTTGTTTAACATTTGGGCAGCCTCTGTTTTTAAAGAAATCCTTTGGACAAAACCAAGGTGGTCAAATCATTAATCGACTAATTTTTTTCCACAAATATTTCTTGATCATTTACTATAGTCTTTAAATCCCTAGGATAAATTTTTTTAAAGATTAAGTAAAATTATATTATTAATATTTATTTTAAAATTGTGTCTCTTATTTGAATACTCTTAAGACATTTATGTAAATAGCAACCCTTTTTATACATAAATACACATTACAAAATATCAGTTGACTATTTTAAATCACTTAATTTTTGATGTTTATTTTAAAATCATCTTATTACAATATTAGCATTTCTAATTTTGTTTTACCACCCACATAACAGTTTTTTAACGTGTAAAACCTGGGTTAGAATAAACTTAACACGTAGCACATTTATGCAATGAAAATTATAACAAGATTGTACTAAAAGGTTTCATTTCTAACCTTGATTCATCACTGTTGACTTTAAAATGGAAGATGTACCTTTCTTTAAAAATTATGGAGATGCAAGATTAAAAGCACAAAATAGCAAAAATGCATGCTAAAATAAATATAAAATAAAAAGAAATAGTGGAGTTGTGGAAAGAATAGTTATAAGGATAAATGCTTTTTCAGGAAGTAGATTATATACCAAAGCAATTCCAAAATTAAGTGTAATTCTTTTTAACAGTTGTAGTTAATTCTTCTGAGATATACATATAGTTCTGTATTTTAAATATTTTCCATGCTGTTTTATGTTGGAAGTGACTTGTCATGGACATTAAATTTATGCAAAGTCAATTGTACTATACATTTATTATGTTTAATGTAAATAATGATTCATATTTTAAAGATAAGATTGTTTATATACAGAATAATGCTTTGATAGAAATAGTGATATTACAGTCAATAGTGAAAATATATCAGGAATATTCCTACCTCATATTCTAGTATCAAATTAGTGTATGGTAAAATCTAGTTCTGGTTTTTACAGAAGCTGACTTATTAAACTTATTTAACCCATTTTAAAACATGCTTATTATAAGGTCCTTCACTTTTCCCTATTTTATTCCTTGTCCCAACAGAAAAATACGAGTTTCTTGGCTGCTCTGTGACCCAGCCAGCTGCATGTTTTCCTCTGCAGGCTCAACCTAATAACGATGTTCAGGTTCTTGCCCAAAACACTGACAGAAACTTGCCCTGGCCCTGAGCCAAGTTCCTTAAAGTTTCTTATAAACTCCATGCACCTTAGCCCCTCTTTGTAAATATACTGAGATAGAATATCCCTTGTATCACTTTCCTTTGGAGGATACACTGCAGCCCCACCGCTCCCAATATAAGTAATTTCCTCTGATAAATACTTTGAATTGCTCACCCTGGCATTTAGTGCTTCTTTCTTTGGAACCAGAACCAACCTCTCTCAAGACGGTTTGGGACACCTCCTCTTGGGAATACCTCTGCCACCACTTTTGGGGTGACTACAGGCTCAGGTTCAGCAGGACAGAAACTGTGCTTGATTAAAAAAAGCCATTTTAATTAAAAGTAAGAAAATAACCAGGCTGTTTGCCATTTTGCTCACCTTCTTTCATTGTTTCCTTTTTCCCTTTTCCCCATTATTATTTTGGAATATCGAATTCATCTGTGAGATTTACTTGCAGATTGATCTTTTCAGGCACTTGCACTTCTTTTGGTGGCACATAAAATATAGCATTAAATGTTCAATTGTGTATTCTTTCCAGTTGTTGAGGTTTTTTCTTCAATTGTAATTTGAGATAGTCTATAAGAGGCAAAACTTCTCATTTTAATTTTGTATAAAACTCCAAAAATTATTGACTACAATGTCAGAATGGTTATCATGGATTGTTTTTGTGTAATGGAGGGAAGATACCTATTAGAACGTCGACCATTTGACATTCTTACTCCTCACATTAAAGAAATGATAAATATTCTGTATGTATATAATTAATAATGTAATCAAATTATTCATTTTGAAAAATTTAGTTGAAATTTATAAGATAATTTATATAATCGCAAGTTGCTTAGTGTCTCTAGGTAAGCCCATAATTGCATTATAAATGCCCCTGTAATCAGCACTGATAGCAATCTCAGATGTGTTCTACTTGTTCCCATGGAGAGAGGTGCTCAAGCATTCTGTTTGAATGAAAACTCACATTAACATGCATGGATCTACTATGTTACATATCTTCATATAAATTTTACATCTTTTAAACTTCAGGAAATATGTATATGAATATGAGCAATCAATCAATGAATAGGTTTTAATTATCTTTAACTTCTCCATGTTATTGGAATTTAGAATTTCTCTGACACAGCAAGCTTGACACTTCTATATGTAACTAAATATTCAAGATTCATGAAACTTATAATTTAGGCTCATTTTCTTCATTTTTTTAATTGAAAGCATTCAACTCTGTATATAAAACTCTTTTCCTTCCTAAGAAATAAAATCAAATTCATGCCTGTCTAAAAGCAGAAAATTAAGTTATATTGTGAATGTGACCCATTTAAAGCAGCTCTATTTTATGCCTTACAGTTTTAAATGGACCAACTTATTTAAGTAACTGAACATAGGCTTAGAAGGGAAAATCTAACAACTGGAACAGTGTGATGATGATATCTTGTAAATTTCCCTCCTCTGTGATCCATTGGCTTGTCTAAGCTTTATTTTTGTTTCTTTTTTTCTCTTCTGTAGGTTATTTCCTGTAGAGACACTAGGAAAAAATGAGGGTTATTTTTCTGTTCTTGCTATTGAAAAATAAATCTCTGTTTTACATTCAGTGTTTCGTTCTGCTCTAAGTATCTTAGGTAATATGCATATCTACTTTATAGGTATTGCCTAAAGCATAAAATAATGTAACACAAAATTAATGAAATGGGTTCTCTTATTTCTCTTTTGAAGAGAGTGTCAATGTTTATGAAAATAATAAATTGACCAGTAGCTAGGCAAGTTCAAGTTGTTCTTTTTTTTAAATAGAATTGTTGCTGGATAAACATTTTGATCAGAGGCATGCTCACTGGAGGTCTTTCTAAGGACAGCTTGCTAGTGATGTCAAATTAAGAAGTGCAGGCTAATGTTCTGGGACCTTCTGTATACTAAAGCCAACAGAATAGGCTTAGATAAAGTGCCCTGTTCCTGTCAATGTTAGATGGGTTGTATAAGCTCTATCTGGCAGCTTGTGAAATTATCTTTCCAAGAGAGACAAGAAGGGTGGAGATGTTATTTAAATAAGCATCAAAAGTACCCTCTGCTTAGTTATTCAGGGCCAAAAAATTAGCATAAAAATCCCAGTTCTGTAAAAATGTACATTTTCTCAAACAACATTAGGCAAACCACAAGCTTTAGAAAAACAACTGGCACATTGCTTCTGACATGAAAAATGAACCCCAACCACATGGAAAGCACATTTTAGCTATAATACTTGTCTTCTCATCATGGATCATAGCTTTGGCCTGCAGTCTTCCATTCCTCTTTGCTGAAGTAACAGCAGTGAGAGAAGCCAGTATCTTGGGGATTTCCGTTGTGTCCAGGTCTTAATCATGGCCCTATATAGGCAAAAACGTGTCAAAGTGGTTGGCAATATAATGACCCAGAAGTGTTAGCCCTTTTGGCAAAATGCAGGCCAGCATAAGGTTGCTCCATATGTGCTTCCAATGAAGTACTGATTTGCCAGATCTCTCAAACAGCCTAGCCATGAGCACTGCGAGCATTGGAAATTTACCATAATGGTAAATGAAACAGCAAAATAGGCTTTCATTAACTTCACATCTGAACTAAGGACAGAATTCTAGGTCGTTAGAATGTCTTATTTTTGAAATCCAGTCAAAATCATTTATGATGTACAATGACTGAGTTTTAGGACAAGAGGAAGCAAGACATAAATTTACTTCAAGTTTCTCATATTTGGATGAGAAAACAGAAATCTAGGGAAATTAAATATAATGTCCATAAAATAAAAAAATTGAAAATGTAATCTAGGTTTTCAAACCCTGGGTTATGAAATCTTGTAACTGCACAAAAGTGACTTTACCTTGCAGAGAGTTAAACTAGTAGTTTGTTCATTTATTTGGCAGATATGTTTTGAGACTAATGGTACGTCAAGTACTACCTAGGAACTAAAGATAAAGAGGTAAGTCAGACAAGGGGGTTTATGGAGCTTAAATTCTAGGGTGGGGAGACAAAGAATAAGTAAGTAAAAAAAAAATAATAATAATTTCAGATAAAGAAAAGTATTGCTAAATTATTCAGTCAATCAAATAGCCAATCAATCAAATAGCCAGTGTGAAGAGAGGATGGGGAAGGTTACTTTAGATTTAGTGGTAAAAGAAAGAATTCCTGAGAAAATGATATTTGCACTGATATCTTAATAGTAAAAATAAATCATCCCATTACATGGTCTTGGGGAGAACATTTCAGGCAGAAGGAACACAAAGTGTTATGGCCTTAAAATGAAAATGATCCTCACGTGTAAAGGAATAAAAGGAAAACCATGGTGCCAACAGTAGATTTGACAAGGAGGAGAGTCTTTTGGAATGAGGTAGCCAGTGTCCAGATTA
Source organism: Pongo abelii (assembly GCF_028885655.2). NCBI lineage: Eukaryota > Metazoa > Chordata > Mammalia > Primates > Hominidae > Pongo > Pongo abelii. Next base: position 86,821,789 of record NC_071996.2, read on the forward strand.
TGAAAAGTTTAGTAAACCAGAGTAAAATAGTTGCTATTTTGTTCCAAATATAATGAAATAATTTTCTAGGGTATTAAAGAGGGTAGTGACATCATCCTATTTGTATTTTGGAAAGATAACCCTGGCAGGAAAGGTAAGGGGGAGTAAGACTATATTTATGGAGACTGCTTTGGAGTCCAGACAAGCTAAATGGTGGCTTGGACTAGAATTTTAATATTGGAAATAGAACATAATATTGGACATATTTTGGAGACAAAGTTGAAGAATTTGTTGATGGATAAATTTTAGGGACGAGAGGAAAGGGAGTGTCAAAAATAACTTCTGAGATTTGGCTTGAGTAATTTGTTAAATAGAAATGGACTTTATTTAGGTAGAGAAGGAATCAAAAAGAAGTAGAAATTTTTGTTGGGTGGAGGAAGATAATCCAGAGTTCTATTTTGGCCATAAAAGAAGTTTGAGACAGTCATCTAAAATTCCTGGGAAAGTGTCAAGAAGTTTGTAGTGTATAAAACAATGCAAGTCAGAGGAGCAATCAGAGCTATACATGTAGCTTTCTCAGTTGGCATTGGGTCAGCATGTCTTGAAGTGTACCTCTAGGTATATGGAACATCTAGGGGGAGAGTTGTTTTGCCGCTTCAGAGTTCTCTTTCTCCATCATCCTTAAACATCTCCAAGTTAGAGCACATATTATTAGACTATACTACTGGTCCTCAATGTACCCCTCTACAGATTCTCAAGTTTTTCTTATTCCCTGAAAATTTTAGGATACAATTTGCATGCTTTCTTTCCAATACTACTCTTGTCATAGTCTTAATTCTGAATATCCATATGGGAAATCATTCTCATACCCCAGCTTCAGAGTTTCATGATCTGTAATAATCTTCTTCCCCAACATACCTACTTACTTAGTCACTTACCATCTAGATCTTGCCACTGCCTCCACAGACTCAAATTTGAGCATCCTATTTCCTAACAGCCATCTTCTGCCTTTCTCATGGTCCCTCTTGTACTTAGATTCCAGCTATTCTCTCACTAATATTTGATTGATTTTTTTCCTCTTTTTTCCTCCAAGCCTCTTATAATGATCCATCATTGTAATCACTTCCTTCCATCTGTTCTTTATATGTTTGCCCTCTTAACCCTCTATGTTTCCTGCCAGTCAAACTCTAAACACAAGTTAAATCCAACCTTTTTCCCATTCTATGCCTAACTCTGGGCAATTAAATGTGGCTAGGAATAAGCAATCATGCATATGTATTTCCATTTAAATTTGATATTCACTAAGTTCAGATGGCCCTTAAGTAACTTGTTGAATTTCCATTGCCAGTTCACTTTTTGACAGTTCCTGACAATTCTTTAACACTGTCTATGTCTTCCAACTTTTAACACCTTTGTTTTTGCTTCAGTCTTGGGCTGATAACTTTGCTTTATATTTCACTGGAGGGCAAAAATATATATATAAAGTTAGAAGAAAATAATCTAGAGATCTCCACTCTCAAATCTGTCAACCTCTGTCCATATGCCCTACCATCTTTCCTATTATTATGGAATATTCTCCATGCTCACGACAAAGCCATCTTATCCATTTGTGCAATGAATCCCGTCCCCCAGGAATTCAATGACATTGCCCCAGGAATTGTCCCCTCTCTCTTCTCCATCAATATTTTCCCCTCATCCTAAATAATCCTCATTAGCCTATTGACCTGTGGTTACACCTGATATTAATCAAATTCTTCCTCTTTGAGCCTACATTCTCCTTCAGGTATCACCTCATATTTCTGGCAATGCATTCAGCAAAATAATTTGCAACAGCTATCTGGAGCCTACCAGCCATTCCTGCCTCCTCCCTCTATTTATTTCACACTCTTGCAGCACTTTATTGCTTCTACCTTCAGAAAATATATCAAGTTCATTGACTACTCTTCATCTCCACTAACACCAACCTGGATCAAGCCATTATTTTCTTTTGCTCAGCCTGTAATTGACACCATTTGGTTTCCCTATATGAATTTCCTGCTTTACTAGAGGAGTTACTGACATTCTTAAAATATAAGTCTGATTATGTTATTTTTCTTGCTAAACCCCCTTCACAATAACTTCCCATTGCATTGTAAAAAGTAAATGTAATCGTTTTACATTTCTCATCTTTCCATCTTCACCGTAAGGCTTTCTCTCTGTTGCTGCAGTCCCACTACTCTCTTTCCTCTCATACCCAGCCTTTATCCACTATAGGGCCTTTGCATGCACTGTTTCTCTTGGCATCACTGGTTCCTTTCATTTCTCAAGGCTTAGAAAGGACTTTCCTAACTCCTCCTAAATAGAACTTGTTATTATAATATCATACTTTCTTCCTTCATAGCATTTTTTCAATTTATAAATACATACTTACTTTTTATCTGTTTTATCTTTTTATTTAGACTATTAATTTCATGAAAGTAGAAACTGTGTTTCATTAATTACTGTTCCAATACTTGGTGGTATGCTGCTTGCTACATAGTAAATGTTCAACAAATAGTTGTTAAAAAGAAAAACAGCAACAACAAACACAGCTCTCTGTACTCCCTGGCTTCACTTACACTCTTCCATTTCTCTCTTGAATCAACTCCAATCAGATTTCTTATTCCATCTAGCTAGAGAAACAATTCTTATTAGAGTCACCTGAGACTTCAGTGTGATCAAACTCAACTCAACCAGTAATTGATTATTTTCTTTCTTAGCTTCTGGGATTATCACCTTATTGAGAATTTCCTAAATCACTGGTGCTTCTTTTCTGTTTCCTCTGCTAGTTCCACTTAATTTACACTTACAAATTTGGAGTATATTGGGGGTCAGTCTTTATCTTAGACAGCTTCTCTTATTTATCCACACTATTTTCTCATACCCTCAGTACACTATAAACCATAAATTTCTACTTCAAGTCTGGGCATCTTTCTAGAGCTCTAAATATGAACATGTAACTACATACTCAACATCTTTATTTTGATAACTAATAAAAATCTTAATATGTTAAAAATCAAATCTCTGATTTTCTGCACTTCAGAAAATATCAACATTATTCCTTTAATGCTTCTGGTTAAGAACTTTAGAGTTACTTTGTTCTCTCTTTTTTTTTTCATATCCCAAATCCAAATTATCTGCAAATCTCTCTTCCATTTATGCTGAGAGTATTACCAGTTCTCACTCTACTACCACCTTTGTCCAAACTATTAAATTTTTTGTCTATGGTATCTTTCAGTAGTCTTTTCTGGCCATTAATTTCAGGTGTCAACTTGATTTGATTAACGAATACCTAGAGAACTGGGAAAGCATTATTTTGGGGTATATCTGTGAGGGTATTTCCAGAGGAGATTTCATGTGAGTCTGTGTGGACTAAGTGGGGAAGGTCTTCCTTCAATGTGGTTGGGCACAGTCTAATTGGCTGGGGCCCCAGATAGAACAAAAACTGAAGAAAAGTGAATTAGTCTAGCTGTGTTGTGCAGCTGGGATACATTCTGCTTCTCCTGCCCTTGGACCTCAGAATTTCAGGAATTCTGGCCTTTGGACTCCAAAACATACAGCATTGGCCATTCAGGTTCTCAGGTTTTTTGACTTGAAATGAGTCATGCTACTGGCATCACAGGGTCTTTGGTTTGCAGACCACCTGTTGTGGAACTTGGCCTCCATAATCATGTGGGCCAATTCCCTTAATAAATCTCCTCTCATCTATTTATCTACGTATCTATCTATCTATGTATCTATCTATGTATCTATGTATCTATCTATCTATCTATCTATCCATCTATCCATCTATCTGTCTATCTATCTATCTATCTATCTATCTATCTATCTATCTATTTATCTATCATCTATCTATTTCCTATTGGTTTCATCTGTCTGGAGAGCCCTGACTAATACCTCTTCTAAATGGTCTGTCTTATTTCTACTCTCACCCTTCTATTGTTCATTCTTCTCCTTTTTTTTTTTTTTTTTTTTCAGTTAACAAAATTGTGTTAGGGAATTCTGTTCAGTAGATTTTCTTTCCTTTTCTTAATTATACTTTAAGTTCTGGGGTACATGTGCAGAATGTGCAGTTTTGTTACATAGGTATACATGTGCCACGGTGGTTTGCTGCACCCATCAACTCATCACCTACATTAGGTATTTCTCCTAATGTTATCCCTCCCCTAACCCCCACTCCAAGACAGGCCCCGGTGTGTGATGTTCTCCTCCCTGTGTCCATGTGTTCTCATTGTTCAACTCCCACTTATGAGTGAGAACACGTGGTGTTTGATTTTCTGTTCTTTTGTTAGTTTGCTGAGAATCATGGTTTCCAGCTTCATCCATGTCCCTGCAAAGGACATGAACTCATCCTTTTTTATGGCTGCATAGTGTTTATTCCATGGTGTATATGTGCCACATTTTCTTTATCCAGTCTATCACTGATGGACATTTATGTTGGTTCCAAGTCTTTGCTATTGTGAATAGTGCTGCAAGTAGTAGACTTGCAGGCTATCTGTCTTTTAAAAGTTAACTCAGATAATATCACTTCTCTTTACATAATCCTATGGTAAAACAAAAGCCCTTAGAATGATGCAGCAATGTCTCTGTGATCTCTTTGCTCCCTCTTCAGGGTCACGGTGTGTCATCATGCCTCTTGCTCACTTTGTTCCAATCATCTGGTTCTCCTTGATGTTCCTTGGGCACGCAAAACACACTCCCACCCCACAGCATTTGCACGCTCTCTGGTCCCTATTCTTCAAATTCCTGTGTGGTTCAGTTTTTCACTTCTACATTGTCTTCTCTTTTAGTCTGTTTGTGTTGCTATGCAAGAATACCTGAGGCTGGGCAATTTAAAAAGAAAAGAGGTTTATTTGGCTCATGGTTCTGCAGGCTATACAAGAAGCACGATGCCAGCATTTGCTTCCTGTGAAGGCTTCAGGCTGCTTCCACTCATGGTGGAAGGCAAAGCAGAGCCAACATGTACAGAGATCACATGGAAAGAGAAGGAAGCAAGAAAGAGAAAGGGAAGGTGCCAGGCTCTTTTTAAAACTAGCTCTTGGAGGTATCTTTCACAAGACTTAATAGAGTCAAAATTCACTCATTCCTCCAAGAATGGCACCAAGCCTTTCTCTCCTGAAGGATCTGCCACCATGACCCAAACACCTCCCATTAGGCCTAACCTACAACATTGGGGAATCACATTTCAACATGAAGTTTGGAGTGTCAAATATCCAAATTATAGCATCTTCCTTAAGCACCTTTTCTACAATGACTAACTTCATTCAACCCCATCCCACATTGTCCTATTCTCCTTATAATACTTATTGGTACTTATAGCTTTTATATTATCTGAAATATTATATTTAAAATTTTTTTTTACCATTTCATCTCTAAATTATATTATTAATTCCATGAAGGAAGTTGTGTTTTTTTCACTGCCATATTCTAGTGCCTAGAAGGCTGGCTAGAACTTACTGAGCATTTCATAAATCTTTGTTGAAACAGTGAATATAGGTGCATTTTAAATTCAGGAAATTGTTAAGGTGGTGTTTTTCAACCTTGATATATCTTAAATATTATGTGATGCTATTTATTAGATATTCTAATTAAGTAGTTTTTAAATGCAGCTAGAATTCTGTATTTATAATGAAATAATTATAAGTTCTCATGCATGAAGAATTGAACAGAGAAAAAGAACTTAGCCAGGGAAATTGCAATTGGTTCTATTTTGTGACATTATCAAATAGCGAATAGCATTTGTTATATTCTCTGTTACTTTTAAAATTTACACAACTTGGATTTGTAAAAAATTTGTAACAAGCTGGATTCTCCAACCTGAGATTTAGTTTCTAATATAATGACCATAGTGTTTCTTCATATTTAATATAATTGTCATTTTGCTTTTGTTATTGCACTAAGAAATTAAGACAAGTGAATAATACCTACAAATTTATACAAATTAATATCTTAATAATATACTGAATACATTGCAGTTTTATTTTAACTAATAACTACATTCAAATGAAACATTAAAATTTTTATCTAAATTCGAATAGCACAGAACTATTTACCTTTCATATGTTTTTAAATATCTTTATTGTTATATGTTGTTAGTTGGTTTTATTTAGAGAGTATTGTCTAGACATAAAAAAAAATCCAGCACTCCAAATATCTATGAAGTTTAATGCACCATTTACCTTACTAGAAAGTAAGGCATCTTACCTAAAGAAAGGAAGAGTAACTTACCCAGTGTCACAAAATGGCCTTTTATGAATGACTCCTCCATTGTCCACCCATCTGATACTCACTGTCTGGATTTCTTGGTTATGGTAAATCTAGATCTATCTATCTATCTGTCTGTCTATCTATCTATCTATCTATCTATCTATCTATCTATCATCTATCTATCTATTTCTCTCTATCAGCTTTTTTTACTTGTTCTTAATTGTTCAATTTATATATTATGAGAAAACAGTTATAATTTCCTGAGAGCTGAATTACCATAGTAGGCAAAAGAGTTGCAGCAGCAAGGACAACATTGCACTTCTAGATATTCCACAATGTTTCCCCTTTCCCATAAATTACAATTTAAGTAGTTCTCTCTTTGTTACCACAGCCCAACTGCTGATTACATGTCAACTCAGAAAATATATTCTAGGCAATTTGAAAGTAGTTCACTCACAGCTGCTAATCTTTTGTGATATGCAGGTGATTCAAAAAATCTTGATTTTGCAAAGGACTTTAAAGTATCTTCCGGAGGAATGATGATGCATTAATTTTTACCTGGATTTCTTGTTTTTATTATTTCTAAAAACTTAATAGTCTTATCAGTATTTTTATTTACATTTGTGTTTCTTTAAATTTCTTTTAAAATACTAAGCTCACATACCTGCATCCACCAAGAATAATTTGTGGCAGCTCTATTTGGTTAAATGTTCCTTGTATAGAATGTGATTATGTTATTAATTTGGACCAATTTATATATTAAGCTAGGGGGCCTACAAAATAATTCCTAGCCAGATAGATATCACTAATGATAATTGATTTGGCAAGATCTTTACATATTAAATTGAACTTTAAAAGCATAGCTGAATTTTTATTTTAATTTACTATTTATGGATTATATGCTTCATATGACTTCATATAATGCATTAATATTGATTTAATTGTAGAATGGCATTTGTAAAATGAACTTTCATTTCCTCATATTCATTATATAGTATTTTTTCTATCTATGTCACATATTGTTATGTAGTACTCCAAGGTATTCCTAAGTGTACTTTTAGTCACTTACTTATATTAAGTAAATTAATTTATATTAATGCAATCATTTTTATTATTCTTTTCAATTTCATTCTTTGCAAGATGCATCTTTTTTGTAAGCTCATAGTTACAGATATCCACACATAAAAGCTTTGAATTCCCTCTTCTAGATATGGACTTATGTAAAAAAAAGTTGAATTTATTGAAAATGACAGTATTGCAATATAAGCAATTCATTTAAATGAACAAAACAATTTTGAAACTTTAAGAAAAATATGGTATATACACAAGGGTATACATTTATTAGAATGACAACTATATATATACGTACACATAGGTATGTGTACGTATATATACACACACACACACACAGAGAGAGAGAGAGACAGAGAGAGAGGGAGAGAGTGTGTAGCAGGCACTATTGCAACCACTCATGTACTCTCAGGTCCATTTCCCATTTTCATGTACTTGCCACGAAGCATTAGCTCTCCCAGAAGCAACAACTGCCCCCACTCTAACACGATTCTTCACCCTACACTTCATACTACCTTTCATCATTACAGCCCTAACAACTCTACACCTCTTATTCCTACACGAGACAGGATCAAATAACCCCCTAGGAATCCCCTCCCACTCCGACAAAATCACCTTCCACCCCTACTACACAATCAAAGATATCCTAGGCCTGCTCCTTTTTCTCCTCGCCCTAATAACACGCCCTCCTCTTTGTCAGAGGGCTGTCCCCTGGCTGCCACAGTCTGTTTTGCCTACATGCAAAAGGAGTTGCCCACAGATAAATGGAAGCATCCTGATATTTACAGGTTCATGTTGGCTGCTAACCAGTGACTGGTGCAGAACTGACTAGTGCTCAGAGTTGCCATGCAAGTGTGAGGCAAAGTTATCTACCCTTCAAAAGATTTTGCTTTAAATTGCACCTAGTCATAATATTCTGCTAGGGTAGCTTTGAAAATCCTGAAATGAAAAGAAGTCCAGTTTTTAATGGTCCACGATTGACAGAAGCCAAGTTTTTTAATGACGCACATTGTTGCAAGAACTTTGTTGTAAGAATGTTGAGGAAGCTTATCAAAAGGCTAACAGAAATATACATGTGAGAAGAGACCTATTATATACAAACTGTGAAGCTCTTGTTGGCCAACCAGTGAAAGTGTGAGTGGTATGCTGTTGGCTCTGTTCTGCCGTGAGCCCGGTTGCCCCCTGAATCTGCTGGCCATCAACTCCACCTTCCCCTGAAGTAGCCCAAAGTCACCCTGGACTAAGCACTGTTCATGCCCACCTTCAGGAGAAGTTGCTGCTTTGTAGGACTCTCCACCCAGAAGTTTGCCCAGTCCATCGAGGACGTGTTCAACTGATTGAATTGAGGACAAGGCAGATATGAGTTCATTATCAGCTTGCAGTGTTTCTTCAAAACACACATGAGTGAGGCCTATGGCTATACCAAATTCTCAGTGGCGGTGCTGATGAAAACTCCACTACTGATTCCTGTTCAGTACTTTCAAGGATGCACTAGAGCTGCTCTGGTGACAGTCTCTAAGGCTAGGGCCCCCATGGCCAAACTGTCCGGGTTCTGTTCTCTGTTCTGTCCATATCCCTCTGTCCCTAACAGCACTATCCCCCAACCCCTAATGATATAATTTTTATATCTGTGGATTTAATAAAACTTTAACCAGTTAAACAAACAAACAAAGATGGCCCCTGAGGAGATTTCCTTCACCAAGATAAGCAATGTATCTGTACAGTTTGCACCATCATACTAAGGAGCTCACTAATTGCTATCCTGTTGGGCCATGATTGACAGTCCAGAGATTTTTATGGAATTTGCTTTCTTAGTCTCAATAAAGATGATCGAATCCAGAATGCCCGGGGCCAGGAGCACAGTACTTAATAGAGTAAGGTGGAGAGAATTATGGTAATGAACAGCAAAGATGGAACAATGAAAAGGGGGCTCTGAGCTGCAGAGGATTATAATAGACCATGGTTTTCTAAGGATGGCCAACAAAGATATTGCCTCATATATAATAATGTAACTGTAGATACATAGCGTGTATTATATGTTACATACACACACACAGATACATAAAGACCAATAGTGCACGAGCAGAAGGCTTATGTCAACCATCCAAAGGCTATTTCCTTATTAGTTTCCAGATGGAGGCCTATTCTCTGACCCAGAGCCACTTACTAGCAGTAGTGGAGGCTGGGTCGCTTGAAAGAGGTCCCTGCAATGCCACAGAAAGTATATACAGTAGTGATTCCTCCAATCATTTCCCAAAGGGAATCGATGGTCATTCATATGAATAATTTTACACTGGGGCAAAGGGGGTTACTCAAATATCCAAAGAGATCAGATACAGTATATGAGAAGATTTGATCTGAATCTGAAATGCTGTCATGACATCCCTGTTCAGGTGGGAGTGCAAATAAAGTACAAAGGGTACACAGTCCCATCTGCAGTTCATTTCTCCCTCTCTCTGAGTATATAATTGAGATAGATACACTTAGCAGTTGGAGAACTTTGAGGTTGGCTACTTGCCCTGTATGAACCATCATAAAAACCATGATAATAGTGAAGACCACAGAGAAGAGCCTGAAACTACATGCAGATAAATTCAAACACTATTCTCAAAACTGTTATCAGAGAATTAAAGGATATAGGATTCATGTGTTTCAGAATAATCCCATTAATTTACCTGTCTGGCCCCTGAGAAAAGCAGATGTACTGTTCAACTGACAGTGGCAGTAAGATGGCAGTGGTGATGGAGTGTCACAATCCCTTGCCAGGTGTCTGTATTTGAGCAAGTTTTAGAACTGAACTTTGTTGCCTGAGGAAGAGACTTCTTCACTGCAAACTAATGAGCAATATCAAGTTATTCTTATCTGGAAAAGCCCATAGTATTTAGTCAAGTAATTTGTCTACAGCAGATGCTCAATTCTGATACGTAAATATGTGAATGTTTTATGCTAAAATATCTTGGCCTTTGCTTATTATTTCATAAGTCTTTCATAATATGTGGATTTTGCTAAATAATACTTATTATAATATTTTATATGTAATATATGTGTTATAATACAAATTTTCTATTAAAAATTTAAGTATTACTAAAGAATTTTGTGAATTACAAGAGCATACACATCTTTATATTTTCATATAATGTATCTAATATTTTTATTTATTTATTTTAACTTTTATTTTAGGTTCAGAGGTATTTGTGCAGGTTTCCTAGACAGGTAAACTCATTTCACTGGGGTTTGATGTACAGAGTATTTCATCACCCAGTTATTAAGCCTAGTTCCCATTAGTTATTTTTCCTGATCCTCTTCTATCTCCCAACCTCCATCTGCTGCTAGACTATGGTGTCTGTTGCTCCCATTTGTGTGCCCATGTGTTCTCACCATTCAGCTCCCACCTATAAGTGAGAACGTGTAGTATTTGTTTTCCTGTTTCAACATTAGTTTTCTAAGGATAATGACCTCCAGCTCCATCCATGCTCCTACAAAGGACATGATCTCATTCCTTTTTTATGGCAGCCTAGTATTCCATAGTGTATATATACCACATTTTTTTAATCACGTCTACCATTGATGAGCATTTAGGTTGATTCCATGTAATTGCTATTGTGGATAGTGCTGCAATGAACATACATGTGCATGTGTCTTTATGATAGAATGATTTATATTCATTTGGGTATATACTTAATGATGGGATTGCTGGGAGTTTAGCTCTTTGAGGAATCACCACTTTCCCCAGTGGTTGAACTAATTTACACTCCCAATAGTGCATAATTGTTTCTTTCTTTCGACAATCTCTCCCGCATCTGTTTTTGGTTTTTTGTTTTTGTTTTTGTTTTTGTTTTTTACTTTTTAATAATAAGCATTATAACTGGCCGGGCGCAGTAGCTCATGCCTGTAATCCCAGCACTTTGGGAGGCTGAGGCAGGCGGATCACAAGGTCAGGAGATCGAGACCCTGGTGAAACCCCGTCTCTACTAAAAATGCAAAATTTAGCCAGGCACAGTGGCAGGCACTTGTAGTCCCAGCTACTGGGGAGGCTGAGGCAGGAGAATGGCGTGAACCCGGGAGGCGACGCTCGCAGTGAGCTGAGATCGCGCCACTGCACTCCAGCCTGGGTGACAGAGTGAGACTCAGCCTCAAAAATAAAATAAAATAGAATAAAATAAAATAAAATAAAACCATTATAATTGGTGTGAGATGGTATCTCATTGTGGTCTTGGTCTTGATTTGCATTTCTCCGATAATCAGTGATGTTGAGCTTTTTCTTCATATGCTTCTTGGCAGTATGTAGGTCATCTTTTGAACAGTGTCTATTTATGTCCTTGGATGAATTGTTTTGTGTGTAAATTTAAGTTTTTTATAGATACCAGATTAATATCTAATGACCTTTGTCATTAGACCTTTGTCTAATGACCTTTGTCAGATGAATAGTTTGCAAAATTATCCCATTGTGTACATTGTCTGTTAACACTGTTGATAGTTTCTTTGGTTTTGCAGAAGCTCTTTAGTTTAATTAGATTCCATTTGTCAACTTTTGCTTTCATTGCAATTGCTTTTGGTGTTTTTGTCGTGAAATCTTTGCCAGTTTCTATGAAATCAATACAATTTCTAGAATGGTATTGCTTAGATGTCTTCCAGAGTTTTTATAGTTTTGGGGTTTACATTTAAGTCTTTAATCCATCTTGAGTTGATTTTTGTGTATGGTGTAAGGAAGGGGTCCAGTATCAAACTTTTGCATATTTCTAGCCAGTTATTCCAGCATTATTTATTGAATAGGGAGTTTATATGGTTTGGGTCTGTGTCCCCACCCAAATCACATCTTGAATTGTAATCCCCATAATCCACACATGTCAAGGGAGGCAACTGGTGGAAGGTGATTGGATAATGGGGGCAGTTTCCCCCGTGCTGTTCTTGTGATAGTGAGAGTTCTCACAAGATCTGATGGTTTTATAAGGGGCTTTTCCTGCCAGGTGTGGTGGCTTATGCCTGTAATCCCAGAACTTTGGGAGGCTGAGGCTGGCAGATCACCTGAGGTCAGGAGTTTGAGACCAGCCTGGCCAACATGGTGAAACCCCGTCTCTACTAAAAATACACACAAAAAAGTGAGCTGGATGTAGTGGAGTGCATCTGTAATCCCAGATACATGGGAGGCTGAGTCAGGGGAATTGCTTGAACCTTGGAGGTGGAGGTTGCAGTGAGCCAGGATCATGCCACTGCTCTCCAGCCTGGGTGAGAGAGCAAGACTCCATCTCAAAATAAATAAATACATAAATAAATAAAAAGTTAAAAAAAGTATAAGGGGCTTTCCCCCCTTGGCTCTCTCTCTTTCCTGCTACCTTGTGAAGAAGGTACTTGCTTCTCCTTTGCCTTCTACCATGATTATAAGTTTCAGGAGGCCTCCCCAGCCATGTGGAACTGTGAGTCAGTTAAACTTCTTTCCTTTATAAATTACCCAGTCTCCGTCAGTTCTTTATAGCAGTGTGAAAACAGACTAATACAGGAGTTCTTTCCCCATTGCTTGTTTTTGTCAGCTTTGTCAAACATCAGATGTTCATAAATGTGTGGCCTTATTTCTAGACTCTCTATTCTGTTCCTTTGGTCTATATGACTATTTTTGTACCAGTATCATGCTGTTTTGGTTAGTGTAGCCCTATAGGATAGTTTGAAGACCGGTAATGTGATGCCTCCAGGTTTGTTCTTTCTGCTTAGCATTGCCTTGGCTATTTAGGCTTCTTGAAATGTTTTTATACGAATTTTAAAGTAGAGTTTTTTTTTTGTTTTTGTTTTTGTTTTTTTTTTTTAGTTCTGTGAAGAATGTCATTAGTAGTTTGATAAGAATAGCATTGAATCTATAAATTGCTTTGGGCAGTATAGCCATTTTTACCATATTTGTGTTTCCTATCTATGAGTATGGAATATTTTTCCATTTGTTTGTGTCATTTATGGTTTCTTTGAATACTGTTTTGTAGTTCTCATTGTACAGATCTTTCATCTCCCTGGTTTGTTGTATTCCTAGGCATTTTATTCTTTTTGTTGCAACTATGAATAGAATTGTGTTCCTAATTTGGCTCTTGGCATGACTTTTGTTGGTATATAGGAATGCTCATAATTTTTATTCATTGATTTTGTAATCTAGGACTTTGGTGAAGTTGGTTTTCAGCTTAAGGAGCTTCTGGGGCAAGACTATGGGTTTTATTAGATGTAGAGTCATGTTGTCTGCAAACACGGATATTTTGACTTTCTCTCTTCCTATTTAGATGCCCTTTATTTCTTTCTCTTTGATTTCTTCAGCCAGGACCTCCAATTTTATGTTGAATTGGAGTGGTGAGAGAGAGAATTTTTGTCTTGTTCCAGTTTTCAGGTGGAATGCTTGCAGCTTTTCTCCATCGTGTATAATGTTGGCTGTGGGATTTTTATAAATGGGTCTTATTATTTTGAGGTATGTTCCTTCAATACCTAGTTTTTTGAGAGTTTTTTAACATAAAGTGGTGATGAGTTTTATCAAAATACTTTTTCTGCATCTACTGAGATACTCATGTGTTTTTTTGCTTTTAGTTCTGTTTACGTGATGAATCATATTTATTGATTTGCATATGTTTAACCAACCTCGCATCCCACGGATAAAGCCTACTTGATTGTGGTGGATAAACTTTTTGATGTGCTATTGGATTCAGTTTGCAAGTATTTTCTTGTGGATTTTTGCATCAATGTTCATCAAGGCTATTGGTCTGAAGTTTTCTTTCTTTGTTGTATCTCTGACAGATTTTGCTTTCAGGATGATGCTGGCCTCTTAGAATACTGATAGAATAACTCATAGAATACTCAGAATAACTCATTCTGAGCTAGGGAGGAGGTCTTCTCAATTTTTTGTAATAGTTTTGGTAGGAAAGGTACCGATTATTCTTTGTACATCTGGTAGAATTCAGCTGTGAATCTGTCTGGTACTGGGATTTTTTTTTTATTGGTGGACTGTTTATTACTGTTTTAATTTCAGAGTTCATTATTGGTATGCTCAGCAATTCAATTTCCTCCTGGTTCATTCTAGGGAGTGTGTATGTCCAGGAATTTATCCATTTTCCAGTTTGTGTGAATAGAGGTATTTACAATATTTTGTTATTGTTATTTGTATTTCTGAGGACTCAGTGATAATATCCCTTTGTTATTTCTAATTGTGTTAATTTGGATCTTCTCTCTTTTCTTTTATACTACTCTAGCTAGCAGTCTATCTAGTTTATTAAATTTTCCAAACAAAAAACAACTTCTGGGTTTGTTGATCTTTTGAATGGTTTTTGTGTCTCAATCTCCTTCAGTTCAGCCCTTATTTTGCTTATTTCTTATCTTCCGCTAGCGTTCAGGATGATTTACTCTTGGTTCTCTTGTTCTTCTAGTTTGAGATGTTAGGTTGTTATGTTGAGATCTTTCTAAATTTTTGAGGTGGGAATTTAGTGCTATAAATTTCCCTCCTAACACTGCTTTAGCTGTGTCTCAGAGATTCTGATATGTTGTATCTTTTTTTCCCATTACTTTCAAAGGGCTTCTTGATTTCTGCCTTAATTTCATTATTTTCCCAAAAGTCATTAAGGAGCAAGTTGTTTAATTTTCATGTAACTGTATGGTTTTGAGTGATTTTCTTAGCCTTGATTTGTAATTTTATTTTGCTGTGGTTCAATATCACTTTTTTTTTGCATTTTCTGAGGACTGTTATGTACGATTGTGTGGTGGATTTTAGAGCATATGCCATGTGGCAATGAGAAAAACATATATTTGTTGTTTTCAGGTGGAGATTTCTGTAGATATGTATTATGTTTATTTGATCCAGCACTGAGTTCTGGTTCTGAATGTCTTTGTTAATTTTCTGCCTTGATGATCTGTCTAATACTGTGAGAGTGGGATATTGAAGTCTCCCATTACCATTGGGTGGGAGTCTAAGTCTCATTGAAAGCCTCTACAAACTTGCTTTATTAATCTGCGTGCTCATGTATTGCATGTGTATATATTTAGCATGGTTAGATTTTCTTGTTGAATTGAACCCTTTACCATTATGTAATGTCCTTCTTTGTCTTTTTTGATCTTTTTGATCTTGGTTTGAAGTCTGTTTTGTCTGAAAGGATTGCAACCCCCTGCTTTCTTCTGTTTCCCATTTTCCTGGTAGATTTTGTGTTATTATGCTGACTTGTTTGTGTTGTTGCTTTATAGTGTCTCCAGTATATGTGTTTAAGTGTGTTTTTGTAGTGGCTGGTAACAGTCTTTCCTTTCTAGATTTAGTGCTTCCTTTAGGAGCTCTTCTAAGGCACATTTGGTCATAACAAATTCCCTCAGCATTTGCTTGTCTGAAAGGATTTCATTTTTCCTTTGCTTATGAAGCTTAGTTTGGCTGGATATAAAATTTTTGTTTGGGATTTCTTTTCTTTCAGGATGTTGAATATTTCCTCTCAATCTCTTCTGGCTTGCAGTGTTTCTGCTGACAAGTCCACTGTTAGTCTGATGGGCTTCCCTTTGTACGTGACCTGACCTTTCTGTCTGGCTACCTGTAACATTTTTTCTTTCATTTCCACCTTGGAGAATCTGATGATTATACATATTGGGGATGATCTTCTCGTGAAGTATCTTATGAAGGTTCTCTGCATTTCCTGAATTTGAATATTGGCCTCTCTAACTAGGCTGAGGAAGTTCTCATAAGTGATATCCTGAAATATATTTTCCAAGTTGCTTTCATACTTCTCATCTCTTTTAGGGACATCAATGAGTTGCAGATTTGGTCTCTTTACATAATCCCATATTTCTCAGTGTTTTTTTTTCTTTTTCATTCCTTTTCATTCTTTTTTCTCTATTCTTCTCTGTCTTATTTCAGGAAGCCAGTCATCAAGCCCTGAGATTCTTTCTCTAGCTTGGTCTATTTTGCTATTAATACTTGTGATTGTATTATGAAATTCTTGTAGTTTGTTTTTTAGCTCTATCAGGTCAGTTTTATTCTTTTCTATACTGGCTATTTTGCCTGTCAGCTCCTGTATCATTTTATTGTGATTCTTAGCTTTCTTGGATTGGATTTCACTGTTCTTCTGCATCTCGATGATCTTCATTGCTATCCGTATCCTGAATTCTGTTTCTGTAATTTCAGCCATTTCAGCCTGGTTTAGAACGCTTGCTGGAGAGCTAGTGTCCTCATTTAGAGGAAAGAAGGTGCTCTGGCTTTTTGAGTTGTCAAGAGTTCTTGTGCTGGTTTCTTTCTCATCTTTGTGTGCTGATGTTCTTTCAATCTTTGAAGTAGCTGTCCTTTGGATGGATTTTGGGGTTTTTTTAATCCTATTTGATAGGATAAATCAAACCCTTGAGGGTTTGAATTTGGTATATAAGGTGAGTTCAGTCAACTGGTTTTATTTCTGGAAGATTTTAGGGGGCCAAGTCTCAGCTCACAACTTCTAGACTGCATATTCTAACTCTGGGGCACTGGTATCAGCCCCTGAGTTTGTTCTCTGGCTTCTCAAAGTTAGGAACTCCCTAAGCTGGGGAGCAGGGGGTGGCCCTGAGATGTTCTGTAACCACTGGTCCCAGCACTCTGAAGGGTGGCACCAGCCAAAGCATTTCACAGGGCAGTGGCAGCAGGATCCATCATCATTTGCATGTGTCAGCAGCAGCTGCAGTGCAGCAGGGTCTGCTATTGTCTGTACCTAGTTTCACTCTGGCAGCAGTGCTGGCACAGGGGTGGGCCACTGCTGGGAGTGGGGCTTACGGGCTCTGTGTCCACCAAGACTCTGACTACAATGGCAGTATGGTGGGGGTATTGGGGGTGGGGAGAGCTTAGAGTGCACTCCCACCAGCAGCAATGGCAGGGCAGCGTGCATGCATACATGTGCACTGGCGGGGCAGGGAAACTAAGATCTGCCTGCCCACATACACACTCTCAAAGTGATGTGGAGGGTGGCCGTGAGCCCCAGAGAAGTTGAAGGTCGGGGAGGGAGCTGGTGGGCTGGCACATGGCTGTGGGGCCTGCCCCACTGAAACTCTTTGTCAGTCAGGTGTTGTCCCCAGGATAGTAGCTATGATACAGGTCCCCAGGTCACCTGACGCTGCACTACAAGTAGGTGTGGCCAGGATGGGGCCCCTGGAGAGGTCAGGTTGAACTATCTCCATCTAAAGGGCAAGATCACCCTGCAGAGTTCAGGTCCAACAGTTCCCCTAGAGCTAAAGTCTCCTATGGGAGCAAGTGGAGCAAGAGCAGAGGGTTGGGTGTCCCTGGCCATACTCCACAACAGATGCTCCTGCATCAAACCCTCTGGGCTCCACACCAGCTGGTGTGTGGTCCCTACCACCTCTCTAAGCAGCTCTCCCTGCCAGTTCAAGTCTCTATGGTGGTCAAGGGGTCTTCTCCTGTCGGGATTCCAGAGGGCCATGGTGAGAGCAGGTTGTTCCTTGCCAGTTCAACTCATCCATTCCCCCGGAGTCACTGGGGTCCAGGAAGGAGTCCCACTGTGCTGTAGCCCATGTAAGGTTCTGAGCTTCCTCCTCCTTTAGCCCAGCTTCTGTGTCTTCCCTCTGGGCACTCTCAGTGCTTTCCCTCTGAAGATCTTTTAGGAGTGCACTAGTCATCTAGGTTCCTTGGTGGCAGCTGTTCCACCTTGCTGCATCTAGTTGGCCTTCTTGCCCAGCCCCATTCTAATATATTTAATTTACCTTTTTTATAGGTAAACACGACTTCTCCCAAACCCCATTTTTCTTTACAAGTTTTACTTTTTCTCTCAAAATAGAATGAGTGTTTTAAAAGACTGTCTAAATTTGTACACTGCCTATTACATACTATCGTTTTGAGGTTACGATTTTGAGAATGGCTTTTCAGGTGAGTTCCTTGGGATAGTAACACTACTTTTTAATCAATAAAGAGTATATAATCACAGGGCTTTTAGGGTTGCACTTTTCTCTCAGCCAGATGTTCATTGTAAAATCATCCACTAACACTGAATAAACTTACTTTTATTTTCATTACTGTGTTTATACATATCTATGAGATAGAGATTTTTGACTTGGCTATCCAAATCTTTAAATAAAAAATATATTCGCAGAACTGAAGACATGAGGTTTTTAAATTCAATTATCTGGTTTATTATAAAGACTTTATTTTCGTGTGAAAAAAAAAGAATCTCATGAATATCTCAAAGTATCTCATGAGTATCTCAAAGTATGAAAGTTGATATCATGTAAATGAACAGGCATTATTTCTCCAAATCTATAGTTCATGTGTAAATTTTTCCTGTATATCTTTGAATTACTTTTCTCCCATTACATTTCTTACTAAGAGAGTGTAACACCTTCTGCATTGACAGAAAATTTGTTATTTATACTTTCCACTTATATTTGATGCTTTTCATCATTCAAAAATTTTAGGTTGCCTAAAAATATAACCTATATGCTGTTTCAGCTTAGTGGCATTAGAAAACCATGCATTTGAAGTGGCTAAAACTATGTGCCTAAAATTAGGTTCAGATATTTATTGTATCTTTTGTAAGACATTTACAAATAAAGTAATTCTTTTTAATTCCAGGTAAAATTTCCAGTTTTTTTTTTTTAATGATCATGGCTTTGAGTTGATGAAATACTCCTTTGGAAACTGAAGTCTATAGCTGAGATTAATAAAGTTCTCTGTGCTTTTAGTGTCAAAATTGCAGATCTGAAATGTTGAACCAAAATGGAACATCTTTCAAAAGCTGAAGAATGAAATCCTTTAAAATTATATGTGTGTCTTTAAAGCTCCATAAATCATTCTTTTAAAATAAATAATTCAGTCCTAATTTTATTCACTTATGAAAGAGAATAAACTCAAAGCATTATTAGAGTAATTACTTTTTTTAATGAACTGAGTTCAGAATATCTATAATTTCTTTTTTTCTAGTGAAATTTAAAGGTATGCATAATTAATATTAACTGAATAGATACTTTAGATATTAGTGGTTGAACTGTACTCTTGAAAAAGGAAATTTGTGCAACCAGCGTAGCAGGTAGTAGAAATGGTTATTGTCAAACTTTAAATTAGCAATCTTTTGATAAAAAAGCAAATAAAAGACATTAAATATTCAAGCCTAAAATAGGAAAATTGAGAAAAAAATATAATTTTAATAAATGTGTTTTTCCCCAGTTCAATATTGGCACCCCAATAATGTTTTTCTCCTATTAAAAGTAACCAATTCATTCGTTAAAACTCTGTAGTACTTAATAGTTTACCTTATTCTTTGCTCTCTCTGATTTCACATCTATCAATCAAAACTACTGCAGTAAATGCTAGCCTAGTGCCCAGTTTCAATAATCAAGAGGAAGTCACAGTGAATCATGATGAAATTTGAATTTAACAGGAGTAACTGGAATGAGAAAAAATATTAGGATTCCATAGGAATAGTAAGTGGTCGATTACAAGAACAAATTATAACCCATATTCTCTATCTAAAATGGTGTCTGAAACCAATCAATATATAAAGAGTTTCTATATGGGACTAGAGTTTAGAACAGGTTAAATGTAATACCATGGTCCTGGGCTGGGAAGTGGATTCACAGTAACACTTTGGGAAGAGGATGAGAATCTATATATAAGTGGATTGGAAACATACTCCCAGTGAAATGGTCTAAAAGGAACAAATGCGAGTGGAATTGTTCCAGGTCACTGAATTGGTGTTCAATGTAGTATGCAAGCTCTGGAGAAATTAAAATGCTAGAAATGGGAAAATTAGGCCAATTGACAGTTAAAATGAACAAACTCGACGTGTGAGATATGGGCAAGCTTGGTTAGAACACAGGTGGCAAGTAATTGCCTCTGGCAAACAATGTAATAGATTTACAAATAAATACAAATACAAATCTTAATATACTTTCTAGGGAGGTCTAAGTATTAAATCTGTTCTGTCCAATAAGATAGCCACTAGTCACATATAGTTATTTGCATTAAATTTAAATTAATTAAAATTAAAATGTAATTCTGACTCTGCAGGAGACATTCTCAAGTTCTCAGTAGTCTTTTGCGGCTTTTGGCTACCATATTGTTCATCATGAATATAAACATTTCCATTACTGAAGGAATTTTAATTGCTACTGTTTTAGGTGGACACACTGACTCACTTTTGGACAGTCTAGGGCTATGAGGTGCAATTTTTATGATTAAAAAACTCATGCCAATAGAGAATATAACCTATTTAGGGCCTTAAAATAAATACAGATGAGGTAATGAAAGTTATGAATAACTGCAAACAGAGCTGTTCATATTTCCAGGAAAATCTGTAAAATATAAGCAATTGTTCTCTCAAAATCCAGTAAACAGAACAAAATGAAATAAAATAAAAAGACACTTTCATCTATGCTGGAACCATACATTTTAAAAAAATATATTAAAATTATAACAAAACAAGAAAGAATGCTGAGAGCCAATATATCCAAACTAGAAATTAAATAATCTACAATGCTGTTTAGAATGTCATAACTGAAAGTTTCACTTTTGTGTAAGATGTAGAAATTTACAACACGCAGCTGTTCCTTTGCTAATAACTGGAGAATAACAAAGAAACTTAAAAACAGCAACAACAGCAATAACAACAACAAACTACATATGTATTTCATAAACACAAAATCAATCTATAAAAAGATATGTGAAGCAAATAAGTTAAGAATGAGCCCTTCCTAAATGAGCACTGATTAAATCACCAGAAGCATTTGTTGGATCGTGGAACTGAAGGATTGGATCTGCCACAGAAAAGGAGACTGCTGTGAGCAAGCAAAATCAGTAGAGGTTTTGAAGCTATGTGGGCTGGCCTGGTGGACTGGTTTCTTGTGTTCGAAGAAGGCTATTTTACCTACCTGCCAAGACTTCTCATGGGACTTTTGCTGAATATAGTGATGGTAGTAGCATGACAGGCTGGGATCTGTTCTACAAATGGGAGGGAGGGAGGGACAGAGGGGGAGAGGGAGAGACAGAGAGAGAGAGAGAGAGAGAAACTCCATGTTATTACAATTCTTATATATAAGAATTATGCTAGAGGAAGACTTCTGTAATATACATAGTGCATAACTTTACCCCAAGAATTTTAAAGCAGAGGTAAACTTAAACTAATTTAATTGCAACATAGTTCAATCTAGCAGAATTCCCAATTAAATTTAAATGATTAGCATCTTTTACTATCTGATGAACAAAGAAAGGGACTTCTTTCCTCTGAAGAAAATAATATTTATCTGAATCTCTTTGATTCTTTAATCAAAAATAGTCACCGTGAAATATAAATCAGATATGTGAAGAATAATTAAAATTGGCCATAATCAAGAGAAAAATAGTCATAAGAAGTAGATACAGATTTTGGAAATTGCATCTGGCCTTTAAAATAACAGTTATAAATATATTAAAGAAATTAGAAGAAAAAATGGACAAAATGATGAAAAGTACAAAGATTTTAACAAATAAATAGAATTTCTAATAAAGACACAAAATAACATTCTAGAACTGAAAAATATGGTATCAGAAATTGATTTAATAAAATACAGGACAGAGAAAAAAAGAAACAGTGAACGTAAGACAGGTAATAGAAATTACCAAAGTAAAAAATAGGGGAAACATCAAACAACAGAAAAGACTGGTGAAGAAATTATGGACCATATCAAAATCCTAACAAAAATATAAACTGGAGTTATAAAAGTTGAGAAAGATTTAATGAGGTAACATAATGAGTTGATAAAGAGAAGAGGGAGAATTTCCTGTAATTTGAGAAATTAAGAAAACTTAAAAATAAAATCAAATAAGAATATGTTATTGACATAATGCTAAAAACTAGGGGGAAAAGAAAAAAATTAGAGAAAAACAAAGACACATTACATTCAGAAGAAAAATAACAGTGATTTATGCCAGACATCATAAAATTGGAAAAATATAAAATAATGCCTTAAAAAAACGGACAGAATATAAAACAGTTTACCTAGAATTTTATGCACAACATAACTCTTTTAAAAATAAAGAAATCTTTTTTTTTAATTTCTAAAAATGAAAGGCTGACAATTCTTCACCAGTGGGAGCACATTACAAAAAACACTAAGAAATTTCAAAGAAATCTTTCAAAATAAATTAAAAGGATCCCAGATCAAAACATGGATCTACAGGAGAGAATGAAAGAGAAAAGAAATGATGGATATATAAGCATATGTAAAAAACTGTATTTTTAAATTTAAGAAACCATTTGAAAAGACTGTTGATATACTAAAAGTCTACAAAAGCAATCGCAAGTAAAACAAGAATTAACCTAATTAGGCTAAAGAGCTTCTACAGAGCAAACATAGCTATCAACAGAGTAAAGAGACAACCTACAGAATGGGAAAAATATTCGCAATCTATGCATTCAACAAACGTCTAATATCCAGAATCTGTAAGGCTCTTAAATAATTCCACAAGCGAAAAACAAATAACCCTATTAAAAAGTAGACAGAGGACATGAACAGATACTTCTCAAAAGAAAATATACAAGCAATCAACAAACATATGAAAAAAAAATGCTCAGCATTCCTAATTTGCATTTCCAGAGAAATGCAAATCAAGACAACAATAAGAAACCATACCACGTAAGTTAGAGTGGCTATTATTAAAAAGTCAAAAATTAACAGATGCTGGCTAGGTTGTGGAGAAAAGGAAACCCTTATACACTATTGTTGTGAATGCAAATTATTTCAGCCAATGCGAAAAGCAGTTTGGAGATTTCTGTAAGAATTTAAAACGGAACTATCATTTGATCCAGCAATCCAATTACTGGGTAAATACCTAAAGGAAAATAAATTGCTCTATCAAAAGTACATAAGCACTTGTATGTTCACTGCAGCACTATATGTTCACCGCAGCACTATACACCATAGCAGAGATGTAGGCTCAACCTAGGCTTCCATCGACAGTGGATTGCATGAAGAAAATGTGGTACACATACACCATGGAATATTTTACAACCATAAAAAAGAATGAAATTTCATCCTTTGCAGAACATGGATGCAACAGAAGGCCATTATCTAAAGTGAATTAGTGCAGGAATAGAAAACCAAATACTGCATTTTCTTACTTATACGTGGAAGCTAAACATTGGGTACATGTGGACAGAAAGATGGAACAATAGATACTGGGGACTACTATTGGTGAGAGACAGAAGTGGGCAAGGGCTGAAAAACTACCTATTGGGTACTATGCTCACTACCTGGGTGATGGAATTATCTGTACCCCAAACCTCAGCATCATGCAGTATATCCAGGTAGCAAACCTGCATATGTACCTCCTAAACCTAACTAAAAGTTAAAATTTAAGAAAACATAGTAACATTACTGTATCATGGGGTATATTATATATGTATATAATGTACATGAAGAGTCTGCCTCCAGGCCAAAACTTCTATATGTGACTTGTTTTTAGGTCAACCCTGGGCAATTACAGTGCTTTGCTCATCAAGCCTCATGTGGGAAGCTGCCTGCCTGTATAAGATATGGCACATAGTCAGTGCATTGTAACTTTCTGAGGGACATACAGTCAAAGAATTATCCCCTAGCTCACTCCCAAAACCATGTACATATGCATATCTGCATTCCTAGCCCTGTGCCTCTATTTGAAGGCTTCCTGATTAGGGGCCTCAGCTAGGGCAATTTCCAAGCACCTCCTTTGAGATCTCTTTACCAGTCAGGCCCTAACGGATAGAATTTTCCCCACTTTGACTCAGCATTTTTCCACTCCAGGCCCTTCTCCAGCTCTTTCCTTGTGGGGGCCCAGGTCCATAAAATGGCAGCAGGTTTTTTTCTAGGAGCTCCTCCACTTTGACGTGATTCCCCCAATCTGTGCTCCTTGTCATCTGACCTTCACCTGGTGCTGTTCCATGGCAAAATATGGAACGCCAAAGTGTGGTACTTTCCCCTCTGCTTCTTGCCTGCCCTGTTGTCATAAGAAAATCACAGCCTTTTCAGTTTGGCTTGTCTTAATTGATTACCTCAACACCTGCCAGCTTAACTATGTGTGTGTGTGTTTGTGCCTGTGTGTGTGTGTGTGTATGTGTGTATGTGTATGTGTATATGCATATGTATATGCATGGTTGTAAGGATTTATTTTCAGTAAAGTGGTAAAACTATATCAAAATAAATTACACATGAATAGGAAGAAAATCAATAATAAATGAGAGAATTAATCCCAAACAATTCAGCAAGTACATTAAATGTAAATAGATTATTCAGTCTAAGCAATACCAGAGATTGTTATTTGGAGTGAAACAAAACAAAAAAGATCCAACTCTAAGATGTCCAGGAGAGTTACACTTTAAATAGACATACATGGATTAAAAGTAAAGGCACTGAAATAGAAAACACAACCACCAAATACCAGTTTTATGGTGTGAACATATTTATATCAAACAAATTGTTCTAAATATTGTTATGAGAGATACCAAGCAATATTACATAAAGGTAAATCTTGTTCTCTAGAGGGACTGAGTTCTAAAGGTCATGCCCCTAATGATGTACCTTCAAAATGGATGAAGCAGAGTAGACATGACCAAGGAGACAGAGATGAATGTACAATTATTATTGAAGATTTTAACTCCCCTACACTGAAACAATTTTACTGGGTTGTGTGATACAGAAAAAAAGTAAAAATAATAAATGCGTTGCCCAAAGAATTTTCACACTCTAAGTGCATCTGTACCCAACTCAAGAATGTCACCTAAACTTTAGAAAGTATCTTTATACACTTCTCAGTCATCTCACCAAAACGCGAACAGTATTTTGACTTCTATTAACATGTATTTATTTACTTTACTTATTTTTCCTATATTTTAACTTTACTTAAATGGTTTCTTTAGCTCAGAACTAGGTCAGATTCACTTATATTGGCTCATGTAACAGAAAATTCTTTATTGTTTAGCATTCAACTGTATGATATACCATAATTTATTTATTCATTCTACTCTTGATGGATATTTTTGATATTTATAATTCAGGATTTTTTTTTTCTTTTGGAGATGGGGTCTCACTCTGTCACCCAGGCTGGACTGCAGTGGCATGATCTCAGCTCACTGCAACCTCTGCCTTCCAGGTTCAAGCAAACCTCCCCGCTCAGCCTCCCAAGTAGCTGGGACCACAGGCGCCTGCCACCACACCCAGCTAATTTTTTGTATTTTTGGTAGAGATGGGGTGTCGCCATGTTTCCCAGGCTGGTCTTGAACTCCTGGGCTCAAGTGATCTGCCCGCCTTGGCCTCCAAAATGCTGAGACTACAGACATGAGCCACTAGGCCCAGCCTGGAGTTCTAATTAATAAAGATACTATGAACATTCTTATGCATGTATCTTATAAATATAAGTACATATATCTGTTGAATGTATACATAGGAATAAAATTGCTGGACAAAATGGTATGTGTATGTTGAATGTTAGTAGGTATTATAAACAAGTTTCCAAAGTGTTTATATACATTTTTATTTCCACCAGTAGAGAATGGGATTCTGGCTGGGCACAGTGGCTCATGCCTGTAATCCAAGCACTTTGGGATGCCAAGGCGGGCATATCACCTGAGATCGGGGATTCGAGACCAGCCTGACCAATATGGAGGACCCCCATCTCTACTAAAAATACAAAAAATTAGACGGGCATGGTGGTGCATGCCTGTAATCCCAGCTACTCGGGAGGCTGAGGCAGGAGAATCACTTGAACCCGGGAAGCAGAGGTTGCGGTGAGCCAAGATTGCACCATTGCACTCCAGCCTGGGCAACAAGAGCAAAACTCTATCTCAACAAAATAAAAAATAAAGAGAATGGGGTTCTATTTTGTTAATATCTGTTTCATTTTTCTTATTGATGTTGTAATTCTTATTTTTTGTTATGTATTTTAATTCTCCCTAAGCTATATTTTTACATATCATTGTAGCTTATATTTGCATTTATTTGATGAGTAATGCCAATGAGAAGCATTGTAAATATAAGCTACCATGTGCACACTTCACATGTACAATTTGCAGTTTACATGTATACAGAATTTACATGTGCATACAATATGTGCACTTTACATGTGTTTATAGGCATTTCTGTATCTCCCTATAAGATTCCTTTTAAAATCATTTCCATATTTTCTTTTATTGAATTGTATATATTCTAGACACAAACCCATGTTCAATATTGGTATTAAAAGTAACTTCACCTATTATGTGGATTACCTTTAAAATTTTAGTAGTGTTTTGATGAATAGGAATTCTTAATTTTAAGTCAGTTCACTTCATTAACTGTGTCCTTCATTGTGAGCATTTTTGAGTTATATTAAAATAATATATAGACTTTTAAATGTAATGCTTTTATTATTAAAAAAAAAAGATTAGTAGTGCTTCTGGGTGATAAGACTCCAGATTTTAAAAACTTATTTCCTTTTTTGTATTTTAAAGTTTTGTTATAATATTGTTTATATTCTTACCTGTTGATGTTAGAATTAATCATACTGCTTAGCTCATTTTAGTTTATGAGGACTGGTCTGAAAAGGACTGTATTCTGTTAAGTTAATTAAATAATTCATTCTCTTTTTCCTCCTATCCCACTTTCGTCCTTCTCCCCATGGACCACCATGGACCATCCTTCTATTTTATGTGTTTTTATGAAAAGGCTATTATATCAAACATATCTATTTAATTGCTTAAGATATTACTTTGCTTTCGCAGTTTTTAATTAAGCATTATGTTTTTAAGAACATTTTATGTTGATATGTGTACATCAAACCTGTTGGCTCTAGTTGATATATAATATCCTATAGCTTGAATTTACCACATTTTACCTACCTATCTAAGTGACAGATACACATTGCCTCTGTTGTACGAGATTGCTCTTCAGAAGTGTCTGTGCCTGTATTAGTCCACTCTCACTCTGCTACAAAGAACTACCTGAGATTGGGTAATTAATGAAGAAAAGATATTTAATTGACTCAAGTTGACTCACAGTTCCGTTCCTCAGCCTCTATAGGAAGTATGGCTGGGAGACCTCAGGAAACTTCCAATCATGGCAGAAGGCAAAGGGGAAGCAAGGATGTCCTACCAAAGTGGAGCAGGACAGAGAGCCAAAGGGGAAGTGTGACACACTTCCAGATTTCATGAGAAATCACTCATTCTCCAGAGAACAGTAAGGGGGAAATCAGCCCCCATGATCTAATCACCACCCACCAGATCCCACCCAACATTGGGAATTACAATTCAACATGAGATTTGAGCAGGGACATAGAGCCAAACCATATCATTTTGCCCCTGACCACTCCCAAATCTCATGTTCTTCTCACATTTCAAAACCAATCATGTCTTCCCAACAGTCCCCCAAAGTCTTAACACTTCTAGCATTAACTCAAAAAGTCCAACTCCAAAGCCTCATCTAAAACAAGGCAAGTTCCTTCTACCAATGAGTCTGTAAAATCATAAACAATTAGTCACTTCCAAGATACAGTGAGAGTACAAGCATTGGGTAAATATTCCCATTTGAAAAGGGAGAAACTGGCCAAAACCAAGGGGCTTCAGGCCCCATAAAAGTTCAAAACACAGCAAAGCAGATGTTATTCCTAAAGCTCCAATATTTGACTCCATGTCTCACATTCAGACCACACTGAAGGCATGGGTTCCCAAGGCCTTGTGCAGCCCTGCCCCTGTTGCTTGGCAGATTACAGCCCCATGGCTGCTTTCACAGGCTGACATTGAGTTTCTGTGGCTTTTCAACGCACAGGGTACAAGCCATCAATGGATCTACCACTCTGGGGTCTGGGGATGGTGGCCCTTTCTCACAGCTCCACTAGGCAGTGCCCCAGTGGGGACTCTGTGTCAGGGTTCCAACCCCACATTTCCCTTCTGCACTGCTCTAGCAGAGGTTCCCCAGCAGGGCTCCACTCCTGCAGCAGACTTCTCCCTGGACATCCAGGCATTTCCATACATCCTGTGAAATCTAACTGGAGGCTCCTAAACCTCAGCTCTTGTCATCTGCACATCTGCAGCCCCAACACCACATAGAAGCCACCAAGACTTGGGGCTTGCACCCTCTGAAGCAATGCCAGAGCTGTACCTTGACCCTTTTCACCACAGCTAGAGCTAGAGTGGCTAGGATTCAGGGCACCATGTTTTGAAGCTGCACAGAGCAGTGGGGTCCTGGGCCTGGCCCGTGAAACCATTTTTTTCCTCCATGGCTTTGAGGTGTGTAATGGGAGGGCTGCCATGAAGGTCTCTGAAATACCCTGGAGGTATTTTCCCCATTGTCTTGGTTATTCACATCAGCTCTTCTACTGCATGGTCAGGCTGAAAATTTTCCAAACTTTAATGCCCTGCTTCCCTTTTAAACATAAGTTCTAGATTCAGGTCATTTCTTTGTTTATGCAAATGAGTGTAGGCTTTTAGAAGCAGCCGGGCCACATCTTGAATATTTTGCTGCTTGGAAATTTATTCCACCAGACACCCTAAATCATCGCAAGTTCAAAGTTTCACAGATCTCTAGAGCAGGGGCATAATGCTGCCAATCTCTTTGCTAAAGCATAGCAAGTATAACCTTTACTCCAGTTCCCAATAAGTTCCTCATCTCCATCTGACATCACCTCAGCCAGGACTTCACTGTTCATATCACTATCAGTGTTTTTTGGTCATATCCATTTAACAAGCCTCTAGGAAGTTCCAAACTGTCCCTTATCTTCATTTTTTCTTCTGATCCCTCCAAACTGTCCCAACCTCTGCTCAGTACCGAGTTCCAAAGTTGCTTCCACATTTTCAGATATCTTTATAGCAATGCCCCACCCCTGGTAACAATTGTCTGTAATAGTCCATTCTCACACTGCTATGAGGAATTATCTGAGACTGGGTAATTTACAAAAAAAGAAGTTTACTTGACTCACAGTTCCGCAGGCTATGCAGGAAGCATAGCTGGGAGGCCTTGGGAAACTTCTAATCATGGTGGAAGGTAAAGGGGGAGCAAGTGTGTCTTACCATGGCAGAGCAAGTGAGAGAGCAAAGGGGGAAGTTTTAAACACTTTTAAACAACCAGATCTTGTGAGGACTCACTCAGTATTATGAGAACAGCAAGGTGGAAATCTGCCCCCATGATCCAATCACCTCCTACCAGGTCCCTCCCCACGTTGGGGATTACAATTCAACATGAGATTTGGATGGGGACACAGAGCCAAACCATATAAGTGCCCATCTATATTATATCAGAGCATTAGGCTCTATTAAGGTAATATCATTCAATAAATTGTTTTTAGCATTTTAAAATAGGTATATTTATGTTTCATGCTTATTTTTAGTATCACTTCTAATGACTGTATGAATGTTTTCCTTTAAGCCTATAATATGATGTATATTACCTGATTTCCCAAAACATATTAGCTTATTCTTGGAAATATTTTACTCATGGTTGTTTTATATTGTACTATATATATAAAGATAAATTTCATTTAGTATTTGTATTAATATTCTATTGCTGCCATAACAATTGCCACAAAAATAATATTTTAAACAACACAAATTTATCAGCTTCTTGTTCTGAGGTTTAGAATTCTGGCATAGGTTTCAATGGGCTAAAATTAAGTTTTTGGCAGGACTGAGTTTATTTCTGAAGCTTCTAGGGAAGAATATGTTTCCTTGTCTTTTCCATCCTCTAGATATCTTTGCCTTTCTTGTCTTGTGGCCCCCTTCCTCTATTGTTAAAGCTACAGCTACATAGCATATTTTGGACTCTTCTTCCACTATCATATCTCATTCTCTGACCACAGCCAGGAAAGATTCTTGCTTTTAAGGATTAATGTAGATTAATTGGCCTCTCTGGGATAGGGTAATTCAGGAATATCACCACTTTTCAAGATCTGTATCCATATCCTTAATCACAACTGCAAGTCTCTTTGCCATTGTAAGGTAACACAATCTCAGGTTCTAGAGATTAGGGCGAGGAAATCTTTGAGGATCCATTATTTTGCCTTCCATAGTATTATTCATTTAATAACATGTAAGTAAGACTCATTTGAGGTAAGTTATTCACCTGTTTTGTCAGACCTGAGTATTAGCATTACAGTGCTTTATAATATGATTTGCAGATCACCTTTTCCTGTTACTTGAAAAGTAAAAGATTTGAGTTTTAATATTGAAATAGCATATGGCATATCACTTCTTTGAATATGAGAAATATATTTCTTATGAAACTACATGTGTGCATCTCTTTAATAGGGTCTGGTCCCTAAAATCTATATTCAGCTTTTTTCCTAAGTATTAGATGGTGTACTACTGTTTGTCTTATCACAAACAGTAATTATTCCTTACTTTAAATTCCTCTTGTTGTGATTATACTCCCTTCCACTGTTCTAAAATTGTTTAATTTTGTATTCGTTTCTATTATTTCATTCATTGACATTAGATATGAGTTCTAAATTTATTTTCAAAGAATCAGTATGTCAGTATGTTCAATTTTTTACCTTCTACTTTTAAACTTAACTTCATAAAGCAACTTTTTTCGATTACCTGCTCCACCCTGAGTCATTCCGATTACCTGCTCTGTCATAACCATTTTTCCCACCAAAGCACTCACCCTGTACTCTCTTTAAATTAGCCAATCAGAATTAGTTTATCCTGTGCGGTCTAACTCTAGCCAATAGGGGAACGACACAGGAGCAGGGGCCACATGTATCAGGGATAAGAACCGCTTCCCCTCCCTTGTCCAAGTGTGTGCTCCCCATTGCTCCATCTGTAAGCATGTACCCTTCTATAGAAGTACCTTGCCTTGCTGAGAATTGAAAAGAAAATTTTATATTTGAGTGCTATGTCTTTTGCAGCACTGAAACTTTATTTATAACAATTGATCTTATTATTGTGTCATAATTTCTGATTTTGTTCTGTTTTAGAAAACATCATTTTAATCTATCATTTTAATTATTTTGTTCCTGAGTTTGTTGTGATATTCTTTCTACTTTTTTTAACCACTTTATTGAGGTATAATTGACATGAAAAAAAAACTACAGTTATTTAATGTATACAATTTAATGGATTTGAATATATGCGTATATCTGCGAAGTCATCACCATACTTCTTTAATTGCATGGCATGTTTATTTCCTTTTTCTGAATTCCTTTTTGTTGTTGCTGAGATGAAGTTTCACTTTTGTTGCCCAGCCTGGAGTGCAATGGCACAATCTCAGCTCACTGCAACCTCCACCTCCCAGGTTCAAGCAATTCTCCTGCCTCAGCTTCCCAAGTAGCTGGGATTACAGGTATGTACTACCATGCCTGGCTAATTATTTTTTTCATTTTTAGTAGAGGCGGGGTTTTGCCATGTTGGCCAGGCTGGTTTCAAACTCCTGACCTCAGGTGATACACCCACCTTGACCTCCCAAAGTACTTGGATTACAGGCATGAGCCACCGCACCTGGCCAATTCCTTATTCTGTTTTAATGAAAGTTTAATATTTATACATACTTCATTGTATACCGTTTTAGCTCCCTGAAGTATTTTTCCTCTTAGTGATATAATTATTAGTTGTTTCGTTTTTTTGATGCCATAGTTACTTAGAAAAGTATTTTTTGAATGGTGTTTGGATAGCTTTTGTTTGTTTGCACATTTCTGCATCTCCCATCTAGGCCCATATATCCAACTGCTCGCTTATTTATGTTCCAATTTTACCATGTCTAAAATTGAACTCTTGATTTTTAGACTTCCAAATCAGGGTGTGGAAATTATCCACTATCTTTATCCAGAATTATGAGCTTATAATAACTTTATCCATCTGAATAAAGTTTGAATCTGAGTTTGAAATTAAAATTTTCAAAAACCCGCTCAAAACTTGGAGTTCTCCTTTCATGAAATAAAATGGAAATCATGGTATAACTATATTAAAGTAGACATTTAAGTATAAGGTAAATAATCTACTCGTTAATTCCGCAGATAAATATTGTCTCCCTATTCTGTATCAGGCATGATGTTATTTTTTTAAAAAATGACAAGATTTGATTTCAGTCTCCAGTCATTAAAAGGATCACTGTTTAGTGGGAGACACACACATCAACACTAATGGTAGAAAATCCAGTATGGCAAAATCAATGAGAGAGACTGTAAACAGCACTATCAAAGCAGAAAAAGGGGACTCTAACCAGGGTCAGAGATGGCAAAATCAGGGAACACAAGTCTTGTTTTAACTCAATAAATACATATTGTGCTGTCCTTTAGTCATAAAATTACTTAACACACATTCTGTGTTTTAACAATGAACTGCAGCACAGTGGTTAAAAACACAGTATAGAGGCAAACTGCTTTGATTTAAAAATAAACTTCACCAGTTAATTGGTTTTGTGAGCATGGACAAGTTAATTAACTTTTTATTGCTTCAACTCCTTTATCAGTAACATGGTAATAATAGTAGAATCTCGTGGGGTTTTTAGGGACATGTAATAAGTTATGATAGTACCTAGAAAATAATTTCAATGTAAGTGATCACTGTTATTCTCAAGTAACTCAAATATTTGGATCAAGGAAAGGAATAAAAAATGAAAAGAGCAAAGCTTGAATTTAAAATTATGTTAATACATTTTGAGTTCCTCTAACGTTCTTCTCTTAGTATACTTCCAATCTTCTCATAGCTAGTCTTATTTGCTTGGAACAGTCTCTATAGAGATGTACATGAGAATATTTACACAAAAAGAATTAAGGAAGGACATGCACTGTTACACCACTTTTTCAAAATTGTAGAGGAATTTAGTAGAAGTATGCACTGTATTTGTTAATCATACATTGTTTTCCTTTAGTTAACTGCTGGTATTTTAGGAGTTCTCTTTATTTTCCTGCTAGTTAATAACATAAATGGATTTTAATCACATAGAGTGATTTATAATATACTTTTGTTCATATGGCTCACTTCAAATTGCTATATGTAATTTAGATGATTTCATTTTAAGTTTTATTTTTTCCAAAAGTTTAAGCAGCAGATTAACACTTCTCTGACATAATTGTTCTAAGCTGACATGTTCCCTTTTGTCCAGTTGCCTGATTAGACGGCATATGAGTCTGTAGCTGGTGAGCTCTGTTAATTAGTGCATTGCACTGAGTCAAGGCTGACTTCCCACTTTAGGGCTCATAGCTGTGCTCTGATTCACATCCGCAGGGTGCAGTCTGCACTACTAGAAGTCTGACAAATAGTATCCTACTGGTCACAAGAGGGGCCAGACGAGGTAGTATGAGTGCATTGGTACAAACCTGTCACCATTGCTGAGGGGGAAAAAATGACAATATCTGGCTTGTTGCCAGTATATTAATAGTATCATCTTTATTTATGAAAGACAGCACATTGTAGCCCACATCCAACAATTAAGGTTCTTTGTGACCTCTAGTTCTTGCTCTGAAATCAGAAATAGTTGGCTTCATTTGAAATAGCTGGCTCAAGAGCATAATAAACTTTATGTCTTCACTATTATAAAAAAGAGTGAGAAAATGTTACTCCAAACAGTTTTCCATTCAATGCTCCACATGGAAGAAGTGAGTAAGTTTTAGACCTATGATGGAGAAAGGCATTTCTCTCAGTACTTTGATCTTTTAGTGACTGCCAGATCATGTGAAGTCTATTAAACCAATTATATACAGACTTCTAACTGCTCCTGGCCTCTGAAATATTCCTCCTGAGGAAGAGATGTGTAGCTATTTCATGTTGGGATATTTGCAAATCTCCCACACATTCTTCCCAGATGTTTTAAATGTACACACACACACCATAGAATAAATGCAATTGCTATGAGAAATAGATATGGTAGAAATTGCTTTCAGTTAGCTGTAGGGGGACTATGGAGATTAAGAAAAACTCTATATTTGTAAAACTTTTTTATTAAATCTGAAAATTAGAGTCATATTAAGCAAAAGATTCACAGAAATAATCTATAGTAACTTAAACTTTCCTAATACAAAATTTAAAAAAAAGAATTTGCATAATAAAAATGTATTGAAATTCCATTATTTTTTTCATACACAGTTAGTGATGGTGTGTTTTAATACAATGGTTTTTAGTATCAGTGTCCCATCTGAAGAACAGCAACTTCATTAAACATTTATTGCGTAGCAGACATGGGCTTGGGAATGTATCTCTAACATAAATTATTTGAAAGGTAGTAATTATATCATTATTTAGAACTATCATTTTATTTTAGCATTCTATTAAAAATGGTAACATTTAGAAACACTTGCTTGAAGGTAAATCCTTCAGGGGACTTATTAGAAACATCTTCAGCCCACACACAAAATAAGACCCTTCACTTATGGTGTATTTAGCATGTTGATTGTTATCTTGATCCTTGATCCCCTTAGATTTAATATAATGCTAAAGCAAATCTCTGCTTTACATTGTGGTCAGGGCTATGAATAGAATGTTCAGCTAAGTAAGATCATCACCAAAAACACAATGGATCTGGTATTGAATAATTTTTAACAACCATAATCAGTGCGTGCTGCAAAGTTGCAATTAAATCCGCTACTCTGCTCTTTAATTGCTTGGTTGTGGTTGGGAATTCATTCAATCTAAGACTTAGTTTCTAAGTGTATGTGTGTGTTCTCTTTTCACAACACATTGAATAAAATGATTTTCAGTGTGAACTTTGGAGACAGATATCTGAGTTCAAAACCCAGATTTTCTGTAATTTATCTGTTGTAGATCTTAGGTAATTGATGATAATCTTTCTGTGCCTCAGTTTGTTTGTCAGCAAAGTAGAGGTAATAGAAGCAATCACAGTACTTGTTACTATGTAAAACTGTTATCAGTATATACGTATTCATACATCCACACACTCACAGACACAAGGTACTTAGATCTGTATCTGACATACATTAAAGTATCTTACAATATTAATTATTATTTTGTAATAATATTTAACAGTAATTAACGACAATAATTTGGAGCCATTTGAATTAGAAATTGATATGCTTCAAAATAAAGATCAAACCCTTGAGAACTAAAATCCTTTATTGCTAACTTTTGTTTTCACTGAATGTGACACAACGCCTGGACATAGTCATTATATAATAATATTTGAGAATCAATTAAATATTATGCTCTTACTTTTGCTGTGGCTATGAATATATGTAACTGGAGTTCCCTCATTCATTGTGGCTTATGCTAATATTAATAATGATAAATAACAGTCTACATTAATTGAGAGCCAACTCTGAGCCAGGTACTGATTTATATTCACAATCTTTCTGCTTTATATCCATCATTTCCAACACACCCTATCATTCTTGTAGAATGATAGGGGAAATTAACTTTATTTTACAGACTAAGAAACTGAGATTTAAATGTAAATTAGTTACCAGGTTTATATGTATATATATATATGTTTATATAACATATTATACATATATAATTATTCTTTATCTGTCCTTGAATATAGACATGAAAGAAAATGGTACATTTTATGTATGAATAATTATGTTTTAGACATAAATCTATATTGAGAAATAGCTTCAATCACAGATTAACAAACAATCAAATACTCTCTTAGTTGATTACATAAATAATTGATTCACAGTGATCTGAATGTTTTCACACTAACCCTCTCCAGAGCAAAACAGGAGGTCTGCTGAGGACTTTTTACAACTGATAACCAGTGAGAATTTGGGTTCTCTTCTCTGGTTCACTTTGTTTCCTCATAACTAGTGTTGGAAATCCAAGTGTAAGAACCAGAAGAGCTCTGCAAGTATCTATAGAAACTGAGAGAAAGTTGACATTGACCTTACAGGTCTGAGCTTTCTGGCCTCTCTGTGACCAGAAGAGGCTAAGGAAGCTAGAAAGGAAATAAGTGAGTGGGGTGATCCACCTCTGCCCTGAACTTGAGATAGAATCAGGACTCTAACAGTAGGGCCTACTTTATCACCAGTTCTCAGTAGGACTCTCAGGTAATATAGAGACAAACTAAGAAAACAAATATTTGTGAATCTTAGAAAGCCCAACAAATTGGAAACAGGAAAATTTGTCAGAGCAATGATAACATATGTACAACAAAACAGAAATAGTGAAAAAAAATAGAAGATACATTAATTTTTTTTTTAATTTTTTTTAAATGTAGGCTATATTTGTAGGGCACAGGAGATATTTTGATACAGGGATGCAATGTGATATAATCACATAATGGAGAATGAGATATCCATTGTCTGAAGCATTTATCCTTTGTGTTACAAACAATCCAATTACACTCTTTTAGTTATTTTGAAATATACAATTAAAATATGCAATTGAAATATACAATTAAGCTATTATCAACTGTAGTCACCCTGTTGTGCCATCAAATAGTATATGACTTATTCGTTCTTTCTTTTTTTTGTACCCATTAACACCTCCCTGCTAGCCCCCAACTATACTTTGTAGCCTCTGGTAACTATCTTTATACTCTTTATGTCCATGAGTTAAATTGTTTTGATTTTCAGATCTTAAAAATACGTGAGAATATTCAATGTTTGTCTTTCTCTGCCTGGCTTTTTTCACTTAACATAATGACCTTCTGTTCCATCCATGTTGTTGCAAATGACAGAATCTCATTCTTTTTTATGGCTGAACAGTAATCCATTATGTATATGTACCACATTTTCTTTATTCATTCATTCATTATAGAGGTCTTTTTCACTTCTTTGGTTGATTCCTAGGTATTTAATTTTATGTGTGACTATTACAAATGGGAGTGCATTTTTTATTTCTTTTTCTGATTGCTCACTTTTGGGAAATAAAAATGCTACTGATTTTTGTAAGTTGATTTTGTATCCTGCAACTTTTGATGGACACTGAGGTTGCTTCCAAATATTAGCTATTGTGAAGAGTACTGCAACAAACATGGTAGTGCAGATACCTCTTTGATTTGCTGATTTTCTTTCTTTGGGGTATATACCCAACAGTGGGATTGCTGGATCCTATAGTAGCTCAATTTTTAGTTTTTTGAGGAATCTTCAAACTGTTCTGCATAGCGGTTGTACTAACATTCCCACCAACAGTATATGAGGGTTCCCCTTTGTCAACATTCTCACCAGCATTTATAATTGTCTGTCTTTTAAATGTAAGACATTTTAACTGGGGTGAGATGATATCTCATTGTAATTTTTATTTGCATGTCTCTGATAATGATGTTGAGCACCTTTTCATATGTCTGTTGGCCAGTTGTATATCTTCTTTTGAGAAATATCTATTCAAATCTTTTGTTATGTTTTAATCAGATTATTAGATTTTTTTTTCTGTAGGGTTGTATGAGCTCCTTATATATTCTGTTTTGGTTATGCCCCTGATCAATGGGTAGATTGCTAATATTTTATCCCGGTCTGTGGCCTGACTCCTCATTTAGTTGATTGTTCCCTTTGATGTGCAGAGGCTTTTTAACTTGATGTGATCCCATTTGTCTATTTTTGCTTTGGTTTCCTGTGCTTGTGGGGTATTGCTTAATAAATTTCTGCCCAGACCAATGTCTTGGAGATTTTCTCCGATGTTTTCTTGGAGGAGTTTCATAGTTTGGGGTCTTAGATTTAAGTCTTTAATCCATTTTGATTTGATTTTTTAATATGGTGAGAGACAGGTGTCTAATTTCATTCTTCTGCATATGGATATCCAGTTTTCCCAGCAATATTTATTGAAGAGACTAGCTTTTCCCCAGTGTATGTCCTTGGCATATTTGTCAAAAATAAGTTCAATATTAAGTATGTGGATTTATTTATGGGTCATCTTTTCTGTCCCATTGGTGTGTGTGTGTGTGTGTGTGTGTGTGTTTGTGTGTGTGTGTGTGTGTGTGTGTGTGTTTTATGCCAATAGGATGCTATTTTGATTACTATAGTTCTATAGTATAATTTAAAGTCAGTAACATGATTCTTTCAGTTTTATTACTTTTGCTTAGGATAGTTTTGGCTATTCTGGATCTTTTGTGGTTCCATATAACTTTCAGGATTGTTTCATCTATTTCTGTGAGGATGTCATTGGTATTCTGCTAGGGATTGCTTTAAATCTGTAGATCGATTTGGGTGTTATGGGCATTTTAACAATATTGTGTCCTCCGATCTATGAACACAAAACATTTTTCAATTTTTTGGTGTTCTATTCAATTTCTTTTCTCAGTGTTTTATTGTTTTCATTATAGAGGTCTTTCACGTCTTTGGTTAATTCCTAGGTTTTTAATTTTATGTATGGCTACTGTAAATGGGATTACATTTTTAATTTCTTTTTCAGATTTCTCACATTTGGGATATAGAAATGCTACTGATTTTTGTATGTTGATTTTGTATCCTGCAACTTTGCTGAATTTAACAGTTATAATTGTTTTTTCATGGAGTCTTTAGGTTTTTCCAAATACAAGATTATATAATCTGCAAACAAGGATAATTTGACTTCTTCCATTTCAATTTGGATGACATTTATTTCTTTCTCTTGATTGCTCTAGCGAGGACTTCCAGTACTATGTGGAATAACAGTGGTGAAAGTGGGTGTCCTTGTCATGTTCTAAATCTTAGGGGGAAGGCTTTCAGTTTTTCCCCATTCAGTATGATACTAGCTGTGAGTTTGTCTGTCACATATGGCTTTTATTATGTTGACTTATGTTCCCTCTATACCCAGTTTTTTGATGGTTTTTATCTTAGAGGGATATTAAATTTTATCAAATGCTTTTTCAGCATCAATTGAAATTATCATATGGTTTTTAGCCTTCATACTTTTGATACAATGTACCACATTGAATGACTTGCCTATGTTGAACCATTCTTACTTCCGAGGGATAGACCCCACTTGGTCATGATGAATGATCTTTCTAATGTCTTGCTGAATTTGATTTGCTAGTATTTTGTTGAGGATTTTTGCATCAATATTCATCAGAAATATTGCCCTGTAGTTTACTTTTTATTATATGTCTTTATCTGGTTTTGGTATCAGGGTAATACTGGCCTCATAGAATTAGTTCGGAAGTACTCTCTTCTCTGTTTTTCAAAATGGTGTGAGTAGGATTGGTGTTAGTTCTTCTTTAAATATCTGGTGAATATTTTCTCAGTAAAGATGCATTCTCCAAGCAAAAAATTATCCCAGTAAAGATAGCTTCACTGGTGAATTAAATTCTTTTCAAGTTTTGGATTTCTTCCTGGTTCAATGTTTGTAGATTTTATGTGTTCTAGGAATTTGTCCATTTCTTCTAGATTTTCCAATTTATTGGCATATAGTTGCTTGTAGTAGCCAATAATGATCCCGTGAATTTCTGCAGTATCAGTTGCAATGTCTCCTTTTACATTTCTGATTTTATTTATTTGGATCTTCTCTCCTTATTTCTTAGTCTGGCTAAAGGTTTGTTGATTTTGTTCAACTTTTCAAAAAACCTACTTTTTGTTTCATTGATCTTTTATACTATTTTCTTCATTTCAATCATTTATTTCCACTCTGATCTTTATAATTTCTTTTCTTCCACTATTTTGGGTTTGGTGTGCACTTGCTATTTTAGTTCTTTAAGATGCATTGTTAGATATTTTGTTTGAAGTTTTTTCTCTTTTTTGATGCGGGCACTTAAAGCTATAAACTTCCCTCTTAGTATACCTTTTGCTATATCCCATAGGTTTTGGCATGTTGTGTTTCCATTGGAGGCAATTCGAGATTCAAGACTTTTTCTATCTGTTCAGTGTCTTTTTCAGTAATACATAGTTAAAATCAGGTAGGTACTATGAGGGCTCACCTGGTTTTTGGCTCTTAGGAAGCTGTTTTTTTTTTTTTTTTTTTTTTTTCTGTGATAATAGTTGTTAACTTGATGTTTCCTGTCAGGGAGATGATTGGTGGAGCCTTCTGGTCCATCATCCTCCATTTGTTTTTTCTAAAAGGACATAGTTTTAAAAATTCTACATTCCGAAAAAAAAAAGAACATTTTAATAACTTTAGATTTCAAATAAAAAAATTACAGAAAAGGAATACAATTCATGTATTCCATCTATAATTTTGTATGCTTTAAGCCGGTGGAATAGCATCTGCTGATTATGGGGAGAAAGGGACTAACCCAACAATATTATATTCAAGATAAATGTGATTTATCATCTGTCAGGATGGAATGAAAACATTGAAAGAAATGCAAGTATTTATGACATCTGAGAAAAACAACACAAAGAAGGATTCTAAATAACAATAAATATAATAGTTTAGAACTTGATATAGAAGACAAAGAAGAAAAGAAACAATGGTAATCAATGCTCTTTGGTTTCTCTGACAAAACATGTATCTCTCTCATTTTCTCTCTGTCTCTGTCTTTCTCTGCTTCTTTATTCACACACGCACACACACGTACATACACACACACATACTTAAAACCAAATAGATAAAAAGCATTGTCTTGAAATTACTAAATAATGCCAACTAAACAGAGGAAAATAAGGAGAATTAAGTGAAATCATTCAAAAAGTTTCATTCAGGGCAGGTAACAAGGGTAGAGAGTTGCAGCGGGGAAGGGATGTCAGAATATTCTAAACTTATCTTAAAGTAGAAGTTGGGGAAATACAGTATCTTGGCAAGACAGCATTTAGACAGGGAAAGGGTTGGTATGTTGTTTTCTAATAAAAATAGAGAAATATTTATCTAAATAGAAGAGCACATATGTGAAGATGGCCATTAATAGAATGAGGAGGTACAATCAAACGTTCAAATTAAAACAAAAAGAAAATGAAAGAAATCACACCTTGCTGTAACTAGAAAAAGTAATCAAAAGACCAGAGGAAAACACAGGATACAGTATGAAATACTGAACTTAGTTTACATGGAAGAAATAAAGCTTTTGTTTTAAAGTATTTAAGCTATGCAAGTATGTAAAATTGTTAATCATCTTAATAAGACAGATACAGCCCTAGCATAAAAAGTATAAAATATGGGCAAACAATAAGACCTAAACAAATAATATAATGTTTTGAAATGAAAAACTTACTGTGATAAAACTAAAATTGTCTCAAACATATATTTATATTTCCAAATAATATTTACTGTACATTTACATTCACTATTAATGGTGTAATTCCAATTACAGACAGTAGGGATTGTTGGGATATTGGACAAAATAGTAAAAAATATTTGTTTAGAATATGTATTTAAGAAAAATCAAGAAAATTACACACATACACAGACATTCACACATGCAAAATGTCTTTTTGGGTTTGTGTTCGTATATATGTAGTTGTGGAGGGGTATACACCTTATCCGATGTCAGTTACTACTCTACAGTAAAATCAGTTAAAACAGAGGAAAGCATTTACAAAATATATTCTAGCATATGTAAGAATTTAAAATAAGAAGAGACTGATAGTCAATTCAGTGTGAAATGACATTATTAAACCAATAATACTTAATGTCTGGTTAACCAACGGGAAAAGATAAAAATTGACTCCATTCTTCTGTTTTATACCAAATAATTTTACAGAGATTTAAGACTTGTGTATAAAAATAAATCTAGAATCAGAGGATACTTTAATTTTATAAAAATAATATATACATATTTGATTAAGTATATTTGTGTAGAAAATATATTACAATAATTTAATAAGCAAATGACTGATTTGAGAAATAATTATAATGTAGATTGCATAAGAAGTTGTTAATGCCTAGAGTCTATTGCTGGGAGGGGTTAAGGTAAAAACGTGTTCACATATTGAAAATGAATGTGAATTGTTAACAGCTTTTTGGAGACCAATCTAGAGATATCTATTAAAATTAAAAATACCAATATATTTTAATGCAGTAATACCACTTCTGGAAAACTTTCTCTTAGAATTCAAAGCAATTGTAGTAAATCTATATGTGTAAGTATGTTTATAGTAGCATTGCTTATAATGGCAAAAACAAATATTCTTGCCATTAACAGGGAAATTGTTGTTTAGATTATGTCATGTTCTTTTAAAAGCTTTCCTTAAAAAAGGAAATTTTTTTCTTCCTTTTTTTAAAAAAATTGTACAGCAAAGGAAACAATAGTTGACAGAGAACATACTTAATGAGAGAAAATATGTGCAAATCATCTATCAGATAAGGAGACAATTTCCAAAATATGTAATATATAAGGAACTCACGTAGCTCCATTGCAAACCATTCATAACCCAATTTTTAAAATGGGCTAAGACTTGAACAGACACTTTTCTAAAGGAGATATACAAATGGCCATTGAGTATATAAACAGATGCTCGATGTCATTCATCATCAGGGAAATGCCAATTAAAACCAAAATGAGATATTATCTCATACAAATTTAGGTGGCCACAATCAAAAGAACAGGAAATAATAAGTATCGGCCAGGGTATAGATAAATTGGAACACTTCAACACTGTTGGTAGGAATACAAAATTGTGCAGCTGCTACAGAAAGGAATATGGAAAGTCATCAAAAAAATAAAAATAGCACTCCCATAAGAACCAGAAATTCTACTTCTGGATACACAGTCAAAAGAATTAAAATCAGTATTATGAAAAAGTATTAGCAATCCAATGCTTACTGTGCCATTATTCACAATAGTCAAGATATGGAAAGAGCCTAAATGTCCATCAATAGATTAATGAATAAATAAAATGGGATATATATGTGCAATAAAATATTATTCAACCTTTTAAATTGAGTATTTTGATAAAATACTCTTATTTGAGAAAAAAGAGATATAAAAACTATATACAATATAATCATACATTTTAAAATGACATTTTTAATATATATTCACATATAATCACATAAGCATGGAGAAATAACTAGAAGGTAGTAGTGATGGTGGGCAGACAGAATAGAAAAGGAGATGAACTAAGTAAAAAAAGATTAGAATAAAGATTGTACAAAATACAAAATATATATAACCAGATTTATGTGTTAATAACACGTGTACGTGTGTGTGTGTATGCCTGTGTGTGCGTGTGTCTCTGTCTATATAGCTAGTGAGGATTTATTCCTTTAAAGTAAAATAAAGTTATTGGTACACAAAAGACCTCTCAAATTTTTAAGTGGCTGCATTCCACTATCCCTCCTCTCAATTTCTCTACCCTACTAGAATGAAGGAGATGACTTACTGGAAGAATAGCAGCTAAACAGACAAACATAGGAACAAAGAAAGAAATAGTCTTGGCAATATTGTGAAGCCAAAAGAAAACAAGCAATCTCCCCTATTTCATTCCAAAAAAAAGAAAAAAGTACAGTACCATCAGCTTTCTTCTTGCCTTTTCTGATAACATTAGTATTACATTTATTTTCCTTTCAGTCTGCTGCTTCTAAAATGGTCAATAGCAGTGTGATGGGATTCCACCACTACTGATTTTTCTCTTTTATTTCTTACCCACTTGAAAATTTCTTTTGATTCACTCAGTTATTTTGCTATTTCTATTCATGACACAAGTTTCATGTATTCCACAACTCTTAAGCCACCAAGTACCATGCCTCATGGTACATGAGGCATGTCTGGCCTTCCCTGAAATAAGAATTGTATCCACACTATTTTCATTAACCAGACAATTGTTAGTTGCAAAATCATTTAAGCTTTCCCAGCTCAGTGCCACAATCATGGGA
Source organism: Pongo abelii (assembly GCF_028885655.2). Taxonomy (NCBI): domain Eukaryota; kingdom Metazoa; phylum Chordata; class Mammalia; order Primates; family Hominidae; genus Pongo; species Pongo abelii. Next base: position 86,865,555 of record NC_071996.2, read on the forward strand.
ACCCGTGACACCATTTGTGAGTGGGTCAGTAGAAATAAGACACAGATACATACTCACCATATAAACAGGCATTTACCTTTCTTGGGTAAAAACAACACAAAAAAAACACAGCTGGTAATTTTAGAAGAGTTCGTTAAAGTGGTGGAAGGACCTTCCTTCTTCTTTTTACTTTGTGTGTGCAGTCTCTGGGTATGGGGTCTTATGTGTCCATTGTGGAGTGGAAGTCCCACAAACTAAGGTGAATACTCAGTCTCCTGGCTCACAGACTTTACTTTTTTTTTTTTTTTTTCACATTGACTTTATTTTTTCACTGGAAGAAAATGCCTGCCAAGTACTGGTAATTTTCTTGTTTGGTCTAAGCCTCCATTACTGTCCTCCTGTGTGTTATCCTTTTATGTGTGTTTGGGGTCTACAAACATTGAGCTACACTTTCTAGACTTCTTTCCTGTTGACTTTTAGTTAGATTCTGCCACTGAAGCACTAGTATTAGACTAAAAGTCAGAATAAAGGGAGAAGAGATAATCTGCCTTATGTTTACCGCTTCTGCGTCCATCCCAGATGCGTCATTGTCTTTTATTTGGGTATCTTCCGGTAATGGGCAGCAGCTGATTCCAACATTTTTCAGCAGTTCTAGCAAATGCAAGGCAAGCATCTTCCTCAGTCTCAATACTAGTATCAGTTCTGAGCATTCCTTCAGAAGGCTCAGCACCCTACCCCCACCCTCAAGGCAGTCCTCAGATCAACCAGGTAGCAATTTCAGTGGTCCAGCACCCACTATGTGATACTTGCATGTGGTGTCCAAGCTTCATCCCAAGGCTCCTTTGGTGGTTGATGGTCCTGCCATTACTGCCAGCTCCTAAACCGAGATTTTTGAACTGTGATCACAACTTCAAACTTAGTTCCCCCAGCCTGAGAGATATTAACTGTTTGCTCTGGATAATATTCTCTGAGTTATTTCACTGTTCCCTTTTTGCTCTCTGAGCCCTTCTCAGTTTTCTAATGAGCATTCTATGTTAAACTCATTTTTGAAAGCTCTACAGCACTTTGTTTTCCTGACTCCAGGGAGAAAGAGGAGTGGTGCATCATCATTTTAACTTGTAAGTCTTTAAATATCTACTTTAACTACTGTAGCATCTGGACCCAGTGCCTGAATTTTTAATGTAGAATTTCCCACTATGCTGCAGGCTTAGGAACTTTACAAATTCACAACTAGGGCTTTCAAAAATCGTAGAGATTTTCCACCACTGTTGCCTTTTCTCTTTTATTTCTTATCCACTTGAGGATTCCCTTTGGTTCACTCAGTGATTTTACTATTTTCATTCATGAGACAAGTTTCACGTATTCCACAATACTTAGCCCACTAAATACCATGAGGCATGTCTGTTCTGGCCTCCGATGAAATAGGAATTATATCTTCACTCTTTTCATTAACCAGACAATCGTTAGTCACAAAGTCATTTAAGGCATCCCAGCTCAGTGCCACAATCATGGGAACCCATGACACCATTTGTGGTTGGGTCAGTAGATATAAGACACAGATACAGACCCACTATATAAATAGATATTTACCTTTCTTGAGGGTGGATCAGGCCACAGCTTATTATAAGGCATGAAAGGCACTTTATAAAATGATTGTTCCTGTCTCCCATTCTGACTTCCCTTACTGCAACACAGCAAGCCCCTTTATTCCAGCCATACTAAATTTCTTGTATTTCCCAAAATGCCATATGCTAGCATACATCTATAATCTTGTCCAACATATCTGTCTACATGGTATACCCTTCCCACTTCACTCCTCATTCCTTATCCTCTTCTAATATTAAGATCAAAATTCATCTTCTTTCAGAAACTTTCTCAGCCCCAAAGATGTCTCTGCATCTTATATTTACCTGCAGGATGAACTATCTAATTGTTGGTTTGTTTAGCTCTTAGCCTAGAATATTTTGAGCCCCCAAGTTTTCTCTTTTATATCCTTCTCCAATGCTTAGTTCATTATAAGGCACAAAATGGATTCCAATAATAAAAAGCTAAGAGCCAGATTGTCTGGTATAAAATCCTAGCTCTGACAGTTACTAGCTGTGTGACTTCAGCAAGTCACCTAAACACTCTTAGGCTTAGTTTCCACTAATGTAAAGTTACTGTGCAGAAAAACTTTAGTTTAATTAGGTTCCACTTGTCAATTTTTGTTTTTGTTGCAATTGCTTTGAGGATTTAGCCACAAATTATTAGCCATGGCCAATGTCAAGAATGGTATTTCCTAGGTTTTCTTCTAGGACTTTTATAGTTTGAGGTCTTACACTTAAATCTTTAATTCATCTGAAGTTAATTTTTGCATATGGTGAAAGGTCAGGGTTCAATTTCATTCTTCTTCATATGGCTAGCCAGTAATGCCAACACCATTTATTGAATAGGGATTGATTTCCCCATTGCTTATTTTTGTCAACACTGTGAAAGATCCTATGGTTGTAGGTGTGCAACTTTATTTCTGGGTTGTCTATTCTGTTCCATTTTCCATGTACCTGCTTCTGTGCCAGCACCATGCTCTTTAGTTACTGGAGCCTTATAGTATAGTTTGAAGTTGTAATATGAGGCATCCAGCTTTGTTCTTTTTGTTTAGAACTGCTTTGTCTATTTGGGCTCTTTCTTGGTTCCATATAAATTGTAGAATAGGGTTTTCTAATTCTGTGAAAAAATGATGTTGGTAGTTTAGTAAGAAAAAGTGTTGAATCTTTAAATTGATATGGGCAGTATGGCCATTTTAACCATATTGATTCTTCCAATCCATAAGCATGGGGTACTTTTCCATTTATTTCTCTTGTCTCTGATTTCTTTTTTTTTTTCTTATTATACTTTAAGTTCTAGGGCACATGTGCACAACGTGCAGGTTTGTTACATATGTATACATGTGCCATGTTGGTGTGTTGCAGCCGTTAACTCGTCATTTACATTAGGTATATCTCCTAATGCTATCCCTCCCCGCTCCCCCAACCTCACGACAGGCCCCAGTGTGTGATGTTCGCCGCTGTGTGTCCAAGTGTTCTCATTGTTCAATTCCCACCTATGAGTGAGAACATGCATTGTTTGGTTTTCCGTCCTTGTGATAGTTCTGATTTTTTCAGCAGTGTTTTGTAGTTCTCCTTGTAGAAATATTTCACCTCCTTGGCTAGCTGTATTTCTAGGTATTTGTGTGTGTGTGTGTGTGTGTGTGTGTGCGTGTCTGTATGTCCATGTGTCTGTCTGTGTCTATGGTAAATGGGATTGTGTTCTTGATTTGGTTTTCAACTATAATGTTATTGGTGTATAGAAATGCTACTGATTTTTGTACATTTATTTTATATCCTAAAATTTACTGAAGTTTATCATTTCTAGGAGAAGACTCTTTAGGGTTTTATAGGTATAGAATCATATCATCAGCAAAGAGAGATAATTGAAGAATTATGCATCTGACAAAGGTCTAATATGCAGAATCTTTAAGAAGCTTATAACAAGCAAAAAACAAATAACCCCATTAAAGAACAGGTAAAGGACATGAACAGACACTTCTCAAAATAAAACATTCAAGCAGTGTGATGGTTAATTTCACTTGCATCTGTGTGAAGAGACCACCAAACAGGCTTTGTGTGAGCAACAAGGCTGTTTATTTCACCTGGGTGCAGGCGGGCTGAGTCCGAAAAGAGAGTCAGTGAAAGGAGATAGGGGTGGGGCCGTTTTATAAGATTTGGGCAGGTAAAGGAAAATTACAGTCAAAGAGGGGTTGTTCTCTGGCGGGAAGGGGTGGGGGTCACAAGGTGCTCAGTAGGGGAGCTTTTGAGACAGGATGAGCCAGGAGGAGGAATTTCACAAGATAATGTCATCAGTTAAGGCAGGAACAGGCCATTTTCACTTCTTTTGTGGTGGAATGTCATCCGTTAATGCAGGAACCGGCCATCTGGATGTATACGTGCAGGTCACAGGGGATATGATGGCTTAGCTTGGGCTCAGAGGCCTGACAATTAATATTAAGTGTTAATTTGATTGCATTGAAGGATGCCTAGATGGCTAGTAAAGTATTGTTTCTGTCTGTGTCTGTGAGTGTGTTGTCAGAGGAGATTGGCATTTGAGTCAGTTGACTGGCAGAGGAAAACCTACCCTCAGTGTGGGTGGGCACCATCCAATCAGCTGCCAACCCAGCAAAAACAAAGCAGCCATAAGAAGATGGGATAACTTTGCTTGATGGATCTCTGGGTGTCTTCTCTTTCTCATGTTGAATGCTTCCTTCCACTCCCCCCGCCCTTGGACATCAGACTCCAGGTTCTCTGGCCTTTGGACTCTTGGACTTACACCAAGTGGTTTGCAGGAGGCTCTTGGGCCTTTGGCCACAGACTAAGGCTACACTGTCGGCTTCCCCAGTTTTGAGGCTTTCGGATTCGGACTGAGCCACTACTGGCTTCTTTCCCTTCCCCAGGTTGCAGAAAGCTTATCATAGGACTTTACCTTGTGATTGTGTGAGCCAATTCTCTCTAATAAACTCCCTTTCACATGTACACATATCCTATTAGTTCTGTCCCTATGGAGAAATTTGACTAATACAAATGGCCAGCAAATGTCTGAAAAAATTCTCATCACTAATCATCAGAGAAATGCAAACAGAGCCACAATGAGATACTAGCTCATATGAGTCAAAATGGCTGTTATTAAAGAGTCAAAATATAACAGATACAGATGAGGTTGTGGAGAAACAAAAATGCTTATACACTTTTGCCAGGAAAGTATGTTAGTTCAGCCACTGCGAAAAGCAGTTTGGAGACTTCTCAAACTTAAAACAGAATTACATTTAACCCAGCAATGCCATGGCTGGGTATATACCCAAAGGAAAATAAATCATTGTACAAAAAGGATACATGTGCTCATATGTTCATCACAGCACTATTAATGATAGTGAAGACGTGGAATCAACCTAGATGCCCACCAATGGTTCATTGGATAAACAAAATAAAGTTGATAAAGAAATACATCATGGAATACTATGCAGCCATAAACAAGAATAGAATAATGCCCTTTGCAGCAACATGGATGTAGCCAGAGGTCATTATCCTAAGCTAATTCATCCAGCAACAGAAAACCAAATACCACATATGGGAGCTAAATATTGTATATGCATGGACATAATGATGGGAATAATAAACATCAGGGACTACTAGAGGGGAGAGGGAGGGAGGAGAAAAGGCTTGAAAAAGTACCTGCCCAGTACTATGTGCTCTTCCTGAGTGCCAGAATCATTTGTACAGCAAACCTCAGCATCACACAATATACTCATGTAACACATTTTCACATATATCCTCTAAATCTAAAATAAAAACTGAAGTTATTTAACAATAAATAAATAAAGTTGGGATAGTAATAGTATGATGTCAAATATGTAAAGAATTTAGAATAATGCCTGGCACATTGTAAACATTGCATAAAAGCTTACTATTATTATTATTACTAAATAGCTACTCCTATTAGGTTGAAGACCAAATATTATGCGTAAAGGTAGAACAGCTGTAGTTTGAAGAAAGACCTTGGAACTTGACAAAATGCTGTATTTTCTTATAAAAAGCATAATCGGTAGACAAGGCTTTAGGACCATAAACTGGACTTATAAATGAAATCAACATTCTTAGGTTAATTTAAAACAACCAGATAGATATGGGCTATTACATGTAATTTTGAATTTTCAAAAAATTACACTCATCTTTAGCACCACTGATGCAAAAAGAATACATAGCGTGTTAGGCTGAATTCTCCACTCATATAACTTGGCATAACATTTCTTTGGTTTTATTGTGTCATGGCTTTGGTGTAGCTTCTATGACACTTTGGATTTAGATTATTTCATGAACTCCCAGAGGGTAGAATGTCACCTAATGAATCATTAATACTGCTCTAGCAGCATGATTTTCCATTATACTTTCCTCCTGAATGGTAACCTGACTTGACCCTAATGATTCTGGGAACTAATAGAATCATAGCTCATCTGGGTGTATATATAATAATAGGGATAGATGCACAGAGAACATTCTTTCCATTTTATCCGCAATGGAATGGATCCATTTGGTGATAATCATTATGATGAACAGATGATGGATTTATTCACTCATTCATGAGGTTCCATACAGCTTCCTTTCTCAATTGTCTATGTAAAATAGATGGTTCCTTCACTACAGGAAACTTGAGGTATTTTTCCACTACAGAAAACTTGAGGTAGTTTTTCATGTTACCCTGTAAGAAAAGAGTTTTTAAAAGATGCTATAGAAGGCAAACTATAAGTACTCTTTAAAAAGTATTTTTAAAAATCACAGACTATTTAACAGGAGTTTTCCAGGAAACAGACCCTGAGTCTATGATGTACTTACAGGAAGTTTATTGAGGTGTGATATCTGCAGCAATACCTGTAAGGGAGCAGCAGCAGAATGCACAACAAAGGAGTCAAGTATAATGCAGCTGTACAAAGGGATCACGTGATCCAAAGGTACTACAATCCTACTGGGCCTTCTTAAGCTGGGATGGCCTTCCAAAGATGTCCCAAATTGAGGAATGAGAATCAGGCTTGTATTTTTGCATCAACTAATCATTGATATCAAGGTGCCCAAGAGGGGAACATAAACTTGAATGAGGTAATGGGAAGTCAAGAGTTGAACCATCAGCTGTCAGCACTTCTGGCAGCTGAGGAAATAGGCAAAGTGAGTGTCACACTACAATATCTCTATACACAGAAATCTCCAAAGATCAGCCATGATACACTAAATCTTCTACATTCAATCATGATGTCTTCCATGCGTTCCAAATCACACCAATTGTGTCTATGCATGTGTGTGTGAGAGAGAGAGAGAGAAAGAGAGAGAGAGGTGGCGAGGTGGACAGAGGGCGAGAGAGGGCGAGAGAGAAAGGAGAATCAATCTAAGCATGGATATTTAGAGTGCAAAGTTCATATTTAATTACAGAAAGAATGTGAGAAAATAGAAATTCCTAAGATTTATTTAAGTAGTATATTGAATATTTGCTTTAGCTTTGGAGATTGTCTACCAGGACTCTGTAAAACAATATTATATTCTCAAAAGCAATAAAAATTATAGGGGTTTGCAAGTTATTTATAGCCTGGTGAAGAAAGTTAAAATACTCTTAAATAAAAACAGTCTTTCGTATATAGAAAATATTCTAGTGATTCATTCAGCTAAAAGTTAATTATAAAAGTGTCATAATTTGCAAATTCAGTTTTTTATAAATGTCAATATTATTATACATTATTTTTTAATTTGATTAAAAACACTTGTTATTTGTTTTATGGTATTAGAAGGTATTAACGAAGCTAAAAGTAGTTTTGTCAATTATGTTTTTTCAGTTAATAAGAAATCTGGCCCCTTCAATGCAAAGTTAATATGGATCATTATAAAAAAGCAGGCTAATTGAACAAATCAAATGAAGTATACCAAATAACAAAATAATAAAATAAAATGTGTCTGTTGATTATATCACCTATTTTCCAAAACTCAGTTTTATACCATACCGCTCAAATTATATCTGACTGCTAAATTGTGCTGAAAAATGTGAAGGAAAAGAAAGGAAAAACTAGTAACTTTATTATAATTCAGAGTCACTAACCCATTTTTAGGGCTGGTTGTGATGGATCAGACAGAGACACTTTTACCAGACAGAATAAAACTAAAAACAGAAACACTTGTAATAAGAATAAAAGATGAGGAAAATATGTCTACTTTAACCCAAAACAGAAAAAATAGCTTTTAATGTCGTGTTCTTCATGTATATTCTTAGTTATTTCTCTAGGGGAAGTAATTTTCTATATAATTGAAATGACTTCCTACTTAGCATGTTTCAAAATATGACATTATTCCACTTGTAAAATTTGAAAATTAACATTTAGGTATAGGAAAGCGATCTGAAAATAAAGTGAAATACAAAAACAATATAATATATATAATATGGTTCCAAGAGGTAACCTTTATTGATATTTTGATTTATAAACATCCACATAATTTTCTATGTATGTATACACACATACATCTGTGTCACATAAGTATAATGAGTGTGTATATGATTTCTATATTAACATGATCTTAGTAATAGTTCTGTAACTTTTCAACTTAACATATTGACAATTTTCTCAGTCAATAAATGGACATAGAGCTTTTGCTCTTGTGAAATTTATGTCCCTTGATGAATGCTTCTATTCTCAATTTTTTGTAATATTTTTATTAAATTTCTAATCATTTTCCATAGTTACTATCAACGCTACAGTATACAACCCTATATTTACACCTTACTTGATTCCAGATAGTTTTCTCAGAAAGAATTTCTAAAAGTGGCTTTATTTTTTTAATATGTTTTTAGCAATTATTTGGAGGCACATTTTAAATTGACCTGTAGGAAGTTTCTGTCATCACCTTCACTGCTAGTATAGGAGAATACCAATTCTCCGCTATCTTTTTTTGTTACAGCGTATTTGTATTTCTTTTTAAATCTTTCCTAAGCTTCTAAGCAAAAATAAAAAGGGGAGGGGAGAGAGGCCCATTATCTTAATTTGCACTGCTTTGATTACTGCTTATGCTGAACATCTTTCATTTGTTGTGGGCCATTGCATTTCATCATTTGTAATATGTTTTGTCTGTCTTTCAATTGTGGTTTTGTCTTCTTATAATCATTTTTAAATTTTATTTACATATTAAGGACATTAAATTATTAATCTGTTACTTCCCTATAATTTTTATTTACTAGTCATTTTTCTTTTAATTTTGTTTAAGGCCTTCATATTGTATTTATCATTTAATTTTGTTACAAAGAAATGTTTAAGTATATGGTCAAATATCAATATGTTTTAAAAATAATTTCTGGTTTTCCTCTATATGTGATAAGGTCTCTTTTTCAAAGTTTCTTTGCATTGCTCGAAGAATATAAAAATAAAAACAAACATTACAACACTCCAAAGTCAAGAAAATCACCAGCTGCCTACTAGAATACTGAAGAATGTCTTGAAATATCAAACTAATCATACAGTATAGATAAGGGATTATATAGAGATGAGAAACTCCCAAGAAAATAGAAGCCAAAGAAAGATCACTCCTATGAAACAGTCTTCCCATGAAATTCTTGTGATAATATTTAGATTAAAGTAGGGAATGGAAACAAATGCGGGTTTGGGAAGTCACTGGAAAAATTTGTCAAATGTTTGTGGAACAGCTACTCTAGTATTGAAGAGTAGATTTTGATATCTGAAACACAATACTCTCAAAAATTTGAAGACCTGCAGAGGGGATCAGAGTGAGGCAGGCCAGAGAGACAAAAGGTTAATCTCTGTGTAACTCCAATCTCCAAAATAGTTCGGGTGGCCTTGAATCCAAAATGCAAATCCCTTTCCATAGGAAAAACTTGACAAGGAAATCTAGCTGGGATTTATCACAGGCAAGATCCTTATAATCAGCCTTTGGATTTAAGACTTCCAGCACAATAAGATTCATTTACATGGAGAAAGTTTGTCCATGTCACCAATATTGCTGAATTTATGCCCTCACATGAATCAGCAAGAATCACTAGCTTTTCGAAGAAATACAACACTATGAAATAGCAAAATCGGGCTGCAGAAACAATGGAATTAAAGTATAAAACGTAAGAGATCTTTGAAATGTTTATTATTTGACTGCTCAGAGAAACATGACAGAATACCAAATCCCAAAATAGGCAATATGAAAGGGATCGAGGATATCAGGAATTAGAAAGACATCTCCACTTTAAGATTACTATCTTTTTGAAAACTGTTTTCATTTTTTATTTCAATGTTTATAATGCTGAATTTTGAGTTTAAGATATGAGGCAGGAATTTAATAGAATTTTATTTTAACTTATTAGCTAGTTTGTATAGTATTTACATTTGCTCTATGTGCGGCTCATCTATGCTTATGTTAGTATCACCATGTTTTAATTATTGTAATTTAATATATTTTGCTATCTACTGGGAGAAATCCTTTTGCCATTGCTCTTTCTAAACACATCTTATCCTAATTGCATTTTATATAAAACTGTTGCATCATATGTTGAATTTCCAACAAAAAACACCTCACTTTTTAGATATTTTAGATGACTGCTAAATTTTTAGATGATTATCAGTTGAACAGACATATTTTAATATAAATTGCATTTTATATAAAACTGTTGCATCATATGTTGAATTTCCAACAAAAAACACCTCACTTTTTAGAAATTTTAGATGACTGCTAAATTTTTAGATGATTATCAGTTGAACAGACATATTTTAATATCTGATATTCTAAATCAGTAATATGGCTTCTATTTATTTACATGTTCATATATGTCCCTTAATAAAATGTTTTCTGTTCTTTATGTATGTAATATGTAATCATGTTTTTAAGATTACGTATGTAATCTTAAAATTTTTTTTTAAATTATGTAAACATATTTTTAAGATTATTGCTATTAATTGAATATTTTTGCTCTTTTGAATTGCCTATTTTTGTAATATCTTCAAGTGCTGGTATATGAAGACATGTAGACTTTAGAAACAATTATAGAATGTAATAAAAACAACACTTAAGCAGATTTTTTATCTTCTTTAGGAGGGGAGTTTCTAGAATTAATCACATTGTCTACAAATGTTTATAATTACTTTTCCTCTTTTCTGATAGGTATATTTCTTTCTCTTTCTTTTTTTCTCTTTTCAAAATTTGTAGTTGGTGTCTTTGCCCAGTGTCATGCCTATAGATCAATGGTTCTCAGATTTTCTTTGGTTCAATAAACTAAATCTGATAATTATGGACTTTCTCCCCAAAAAATATACATAAATGTTGAAGTTGATAGTCTCCATTAAATCAATATTAAGAAGACTTCCTTGATGTTTCATTGTTAAAAATAATATTTTATGTTAATTTCATATAAGCACTTATTGTTACATTAAATAAATATCTTTGTAATCCTTGCTTACTAAGTAAACTCCAGAGCAAAAATAAATGTTTGTAAAATGGCTTCTTTTTTGGTAAATACTGAGATTATATTTTTTTCTTGAACCTATAATTGAATTAATATGATAAATTACATTAATAGACACCCAGGATTGATCTATCTATACATTCCCCAAATAAGGTATACATAATCACGTCACATTAACTTTGACCATATTGATGTATCTAACATGCTACTGTAATTTGTAGGATTTTTGGATTTGTCAGGTTTATCTAACAGATTTACTATAAACCATGAAAAGATTTTGTGTTTCTTTCCCCCTTATGTAGTGGATGTAATGCAGACCACTTTTTTTTTTTTAATTTGATAGAACTTTTGCACAAAACCATCTATGTCCGCCCCATCTCAATGGGAAAGACAAGATAGCTTAGAGATTTTTGCAATTGCAATGAAGGAGATGTTTGTGACAAAGGAAAGAAACTCTTTATTTACCATTAGCCTAATTTCCTTTTATTTATCATGTCATTTTGATTTGTAGCAATTACTCCAGAAAAGGCTTCAGCAAGGATGTGACCCTTCTTTAGTGTTCATTGACATAGAGAAGTTTGACTTTTGTAATGGTTGGTTTGTTTTAGGGTTGTGCTGAGAGAGGGCTGCTGCAAATCAAATTCTGAAAACTACCTTTATTCTTGAGTAGTTTTTAAATATGTTGTTTTTAAGTAATCAACAATCATATTCCAGCCTTATATAATTCCTCCTAATTGTAGCATGGCATATCTCATATTTCTTGGAGGAAAAAGAATGTATTGATTAACTATTTAAAAATAAATGAATACATTCTTACATACATTTGAGCTAGTTTATAAGTTAGCAAAATATTGTAAGAAATAAAATTATGCTAAGCATATTTGAAAGAAGGCTGAAACTGACTATAAGCCAGCAGGTAGCTCTGGCTTTATCTAAGGAGTTGATTCTTCTGATTGTGTAGACTATATGATGATGATTTATTCCAGCCCTGACACTATATGCTTTTAGAAATTCTCTCTATTCTCAGAAACTTCTTCCAAAGCTTTTGTCTACTTGATATTAACTCATAAATTTGACGTAAAATAAACAGTATCTTTATGGTCAGATGTTGTTGTTGTTGTTGTTGTTGTTGTTGTTGTTGTGAAGGACTCTCACTCTGTCATTCAGTCTGGAGTGCAGTGGCATGAACTCAGCTCACTGCAACCTCTGTTTCCCAGGTTCAAGTGATTCTCCTGCTTCAGCCTCCCCAGTAGCTGAGACTCAGGTGCCTGCCACCATGCTTGGCTAATTTTTATTTTTATTTTTTGTATTTTTAGTAGAGTTAGGGTTTCATCATGTTGATCAGGCTGGTCTAGAACTCCAGACTTTAGATGATCCAACCGCTCGGCCTCCCAAAGTGCTAGGATTACAGACATGAGCCATTGCGCCTGGCAGATATTCTAATATTTTAGGTGCTTTGTTTTAGATGGTAGGATACACAATTTCATCTTGCAGCTTCTGAAATGATTAAATTAGCATTAGCTATAAAAATTATTTTTGAAAAACTAACCAAATTCATTTAATATCACCTATTTTACTCCAGATATATATTTTTCTTGAATAAAAGATAGTTTTCCACTATTTTTCAAATTGCTTCTATGTTGACATGATGTCCTTTTTATTTCTTACTCATTTTTTATTATTGACTGGTATGACCTTGCTATATTCTTGATAAGCTTTTCTTTTACACTAATTATTTTCATTTTTATTGTGTATGTGTGTGCGTGTGTGTGTGTGCACATTCAAGAGGAAACAAATCTGGAGACTTTTCCTTTCTTTTAATTTTCTAAGAAATGTGAACATCAATGGGGATGGTAGTTTATACTCTACCCCTTTAACTTGTCAGCAATATATTATATGCATCCCTTTAGCTGAAATTTAATGTTTAAGTGGGTTTTTATTAGGATGAGGTCTCAGAGTTTCTAATTCAGATGTCAGAGGTTGGAGGCAATATCAATAAGAAGCCATCGGCAGGGGCATTATTCCCAATTCTTATCCTGACATGTTACAAAAATAAGCATGATAATTTTATGGCTTCTTTTTCTGCCTAAAATGTAACTACATTAATCTGAAAGACAGCTGATTTTTCAAGGTCAAAAGTGCTTAGTTACAAATTGATGAGCTATTATGCGTGTCTGTGGTTTTCTTGATGGCACTGTATTAATAATATGCGTGCAGAATAAGCCATAAAAATTCCATTTAAAGGTATTAAGGCATACTGGGACATTTAATCGGGTTAAAATTCTTGTCAGTTGGCTCCAGGCACGATGTTGTTCAGTCAATGATTAACAAAGTGTGTGGAATATAAAGATGCATGTCTATTACTTGAGTTCAGATTTCACTGAAATGACCTTTTTTTGTTTGTTTGTTTTCTGCATCTAGCAAATGATCCAACTAAAAATGCATTACAGTGATATTCATTGTTTTAAACAGCTCCTACTGTCTCCCAGTCTGAATTGTTTTGATTAGAAAATCGGGAGATAATATACTTGTAAAGATGCTGACATTCTTTCTGGATAGGGAAAAAAGCACTTGTGGATGAAATGTTTTAAAAATATAAATCACACTTTAAATTTTCTGTTGTGATTGATAAAAGCTATCTTACCAGGTGTGCACTATGCTTTTATAAAACCTAGAAAAAATAATTGACAAAAAGCTATGGAAAAGATTCTTCTGATAGTCTCTTCCAGTATACCTTACAAGTTCAAGGGGAATGCTATTTAAGAGACAGAATATAATGCAAGAGAAGTGAGAATTAGTCTGCAGAAGCATACGTATACTATAAAAACGAAGTCACATTTTTCATATAAATAAAAGAATGAACATTCCTAGTTTATGAAAATCTTTCACTTTTTCCCCGTTAGTAGATAAGGAGTAATTATAGAATGCTTTCTGAGAACACTTTTACATACCAAGGAAATGGCCAATTATTCAAGTAGCAATTATAGAGCTATAGAAAAACCATTGTTTTATTTTTTAGTTGTGTAAAATTAGCTAAAATTTATACTTGTCTTTCACACACATTTCATTTTCATATCTATAAGAATGTAAAATATTTTGGTAAGTAAAAAATTATACAATATTAAAAAATAAACTCAAAACCTGAATTACTTTGTCCTTTCACTTGAGAAGAATAACAGTCTTTCCCATCTCTTAAAAACCCAGCTTCTCTTTAGCGCAACCTTACGTACTAATATTTTTAAAAAATTAATAGATTTTTAAAGCAGTTTTAGATTTACAAAAAAAATTGTACAGAAAGTGCCATATCCTCCCCCACCCACAGTTTCACCTATAAACATACTGCATTAGCTTGGCATATTTGTTACAATTTATGGACCCATACATTATTTATTAACTAAAGTGTGTCTTTTATATTAAATTGCACTCTTTGTGTTATACAATTCTAAGGGTTTTGCCAAATGCATAATATCATGTATCCACCATGGCATTATGATACAAAATTGTTTTGTTTCCCTGTCCTAAAAACCCCATGTGTTCCTCTCATTCATCCATTCCCACCTCTACTACCCAACCCCTGGCAACCACTTATTTTTTTACTCTCTCGATAGGTTTCCCTTTTCCAGAATGTCATATAATTGGAATCAAATTCTATGAAGCGTTTGCAGACTGACTTTTTTTCAACTTAGCAATACATTTTTAAGGTTCCTCCATGTCTTTTGTCTACCGAATAGCTCATTTCCTTTTATGGCTAAATAATATTTTCTTGTATGTATGTGTACCACCGTATGTTTATCCATTGACCTATTGAAGGAAATCTTGGTTGCCTCCAGGTTTTGCCAACTATGAATAAGGCTTCTATAAACATTCATGTGCAGGTTTTAGTGTGGGCATAAATTTTCAACTCATTTGAGTAAATACCAAGGACCACAATTGTTGGATCATTACTGAATGTTTTAGCTCTTTGAGAATGACACATTTTTTGTTTGAGAAATTTCATTACTAATTAGACACAGATGCTAAATGCAATTTAATTTTAACATTATGTGTTTTGTTTAATTAGATAATTTTCTAATATCAAAAGCAATTTTGCTTTTCAAATTAATTTCTGTAAAATGTCTATTTTCAATCATAACTAAAGGATATGATCTAGCCTGAGATTCTATCTTCCAGTAAAAATACATGCTTTGTTTATTATGTTGTTTAAAACAATGAGAAATATTTAGAGATTCCAAATTCCAATAAAATTTATGACTTTATCAATATTTCATCACCTTTTATTAATAAAGTATATTTTAATGTATTTTCTTATATTCCACAATATTTTGTAAGGTTGAAAGCTTTGATTGATAAATGTTAAGAAATATATTACAACCTCAGGTGCTGCTTTTACACTTGTATTCTGATATATTAATCTATCTAAAATGAAAGACAACTGTTACATCCGGCTATCATAAAATTTCAGCAACATTTATGGTGAGCTCATTGTTGACTACAACGTGGGAAAAAATTTTGTGCTTCAGTGAATTAAAGAGTTTTATGAGTATAGAAATTTTACAAACTTAGTTGTAATGGATTATTATCAGATACTTTAAATATGTAACTCAAATTTGTTATACAAATTATACACACACGTATAGTGCCATAAGAACTGTTTAAGCCATTTTGTTTACCTCATTGGCCTAATTGCACTTTATGGATTAAACATTAAATAAACTCAAATAGGAAAAAGCACTTTTAGGCAACTAAGTAAGTTAAATTAGAAAAGAATATAATAAGGTAAAACGTATTTATAAAAATATTAAATTCAGATTGTTGGAGTAAACAAAACTAATAATTATATATTTAGAGGATCTTTATATTTCTCTATTCTAAATATCATGTTGAATTTTTCTCTCAATAGCTTTGCCAATTGATATGAGCATGTAAGTAAGAACACATTCATATCTGCCTATATCTGTTTGTTCATTGTCTGAACTGTCTGAATTATAATAGCTATGTAATATTAGCACTTAACTATGTCCAATTTGGCAGAGATGGTATCTATAAGATATTAAAACATTTGACAATAAGTTAAAATATTTATTAATCATATGGGCGCTTGATTATATTGTGCTTTATATCTGCTATTCAAAGTTGGCTCTAAAAATCTAATTACAAAGATAGGTTGGATCATTTAATAGAAAATATTACCTAACAAATTGAAAAGTACAACATTAGAATATATAGCAAGAGTACCTAAATCAAAATTAAGATATCCTCTGAACAGTGAAAATGGGACCTAATATTTGGTGAAAACTTACTATGTGAAAGACATCATTCTAAGTGTTTCACATGTTTAAGTTTTTTATAATCACAGAAATTTCATCTGGTAGTTAATGCCATTTTCATCATTTGTAGAAGAAATGGAGGCTGAAGATCAGGTAACTTGCCAAAGATTACTAAGCTAGTCAATGGTGAAGCCATAAGGTAGCCCAAGAAGGACAATTCTAAGAGCTTCCAACAACTCTCTAATACCAATACTCTGTACTCTATGCATATGAAAGTTCTAGCAGAGAAATTAGGCAAGAGAAAGAAATAAAATGCATACAAATTGGAAATTAAGAAGTTAAATTATCCCTGTTTGAAGAATACATGATCTTTTAAATAGAAAACTCTAAAGACTCCACCAATGAATAGTTAGAAGTAATAAGAAAATTCAGTAAATTTGAAGGATACAAAATCAACATACAAAAATCAATAGCATTTCTGTATACTAACAACAGACTATCTGAAAAAGAAATCAAGAGAACAATCCCATTTACAATAGCTAAAGAAAAATAAAATACTTATAAATAAATTTAACCAAAGTGGTGGAAGATTTCTACAATGAAAACTATAAAACATAGATGAAAAAAATTAAGGGCATAATGAAATGAAAAGATATTCTGTGTTCATAAATTGGAAAAATTAATATTGTTAAAATGCCCATACTACTTAAAGTGATCTAGGGATTTAGTATAATCTTTTCAAAATAGTGATGATAGTCCTCAAAGAAATAGAAAAAAAAATCCTAAAATTCATCACATTATCTGACTTCAAATTATACTACAAAGCAATAGTAATCAAAACAGCACAGAACAGACATAAAAACAGACAGCAGACCAATGGAACAGAAAAGAGAGACCAGAAATAAATCCACACACTTTCAGGCAACTGAATTCTGGAAAAAGTGCTAAGAACACACGATGGGGAAAGACAATCTCTTCAATAAATGGTATTGGGAAAACTAAATAGTCACATGCAGAAGAATGATATTAGACCCTTTAATCTCACTATATATAAAAATCAACTAAAAATGGATTAAAGACTTACATGTAAAAGCCAAAAGTATAAGACTGCTAGAATAAAATGCAGGGGAAATGCTTTATCATATTGGTCTTCAGAAGAATTTTTTGATATCACCTCAAAAGCATAAGTAGATCAGTGGGTTGATTTAAAATTTAAAAATTTCACACAGCAAAAGAAACAACAGTGAAGAGGCAACCTAAGGAATAGGAGAAAATATTTGCAAACTATATAGCCGATAAAGGGATAATATTCAAATTACATGAGGAATTCACAAAACTCAAGAAACAAGTAAACAAATAAACTCATTTAAAAGTGGGCAAAGGATCTGAACATTTCTAAAAAAAAATGAGACATACAAATGGCCAACCAGTATATTTTTTAAATGCTCAATATCATTAATCATCAGAGAAATACAAATTAAAAGCACAATGAAATATCACCTCACTCCTGTTGGAATGGCTATAATCAAAAAGACAAAAGATAAGTGCTGATGAAGATGTGGAGAAAAGGGAACACTTACACAGTTGTTGGAAATGTAAATTACTATAGCCATTATGGAAAACAGAATGAAGATTCCTCAAAAAATTAAAAATAAAACTACCATATGATCCAGTATTCCCAATGCTGGGTATATATCAAAAGGAAATAAAATCAGTATGTCAAAGATATATCAGCACTTTCATGTTTATTGCAGCATTATTCACAATAGCCAAAATATAGAATAAACCTAAGAATTCATCAAAAGATGAGTGGATTAAGAAAATATGTGACGTATACAATGGAATCTATTTAACTATAGAAAATGAAGGAGTTTTTATCATTTGTGAAAACATAAATGGACCTGGAAGGCATTATTTTCAGTGAAATAAGCCAGACACAGAAAAACAAATACTATGTGATCTCACATCTATGTGGAATCTAAAAAAATTGATCTCATAGAAGTAGAAAATAGAATGATGGTTACATGGGACTAGCGAAATTGGGGAGGAGGGAGAATAGGGGATCATGAGAAGTTATGGTTAATATGGAATGTCAACTTGATTGTATTGAAAGATGCAAAGTATTGTTCCTGAGTGTGTCTGTGAGAGGGTTTCCAAAGGAGATTAACATTTCCGTCAGTGGACTGGGAAAGGCAGACCCACCCTTTATCTGAGTAGGCACCATCCAATCAACTGCCACCATGGCTAGGATAAAAGCAAGCAGAGGAACATGGAAGGACTAGACTGGCTGAGTCTTCCAGCCTTAATCTTTCTTCCATGCCGTGTGCTTTCTGCCCTTGAACATCAGACTCCAAGTTCTTCAGCTTTTGGACTCTTGGACTTAACACCAGTGATTTGCCAGGGCCTCTTGGGCCTTCAGCCACAGTCTGAAGGCTGCACTCTCAGCTTCCCGACTTGTGAAGTTTTGGGACTTGGACTGGCTTCCTTGCTCCTCAGCTTCAGCTGGCCAATTGTGTGACTTCACCTTGTCATTGTGTGAGTCAATACTCCTTAATAAACTCCCTTTCATGTGTACATCTATCCTATTAGTTGTGTCCCTCAGAGAACCCTAACTAATACAGGAGATATTGGTCAGGAAATAACGTAATTACAGTTAGGAGGAATAAATTCAAACGATCTATTGTACAGCATGGTCACTATAGTTAATGACAATATATTATATTCTTGAAAAATTCGAAGAGTGAATGTGAAGTGTTCTTGTGACAGAAATAACTATATGAGGTAATGCATTTGTTCATTGGCTAAATTAAACCATTTCACGATGTATATATACTTCAAAACTTGTATACAATAAATGTATATAATTTTATTTGTCAATTAGAAATAATTTTTAAAAAGCAAAGGTCAGAAGTTATGTAAATTTATTAAGGTGACATTGTGAGTTATCTGAAGGAGTGGAGCTTCAGATGCAGGTCTCTACTTAAAAACTTAGGCTCTTTAAAGGTAGGTGATATAGTTTCCCTTGAATATTCTTATTGATTAAAAATTGCTTTTTATAATAAAATTTCTTTTTACAATAAAAATTCTTTTATAATAAAAAGCAATTTTTAATCCATAAGAACATTCTGTTTTTAAATATAGTTTTATGTATTTAATTGATTCTATATTTTTGTTAGTCAGCCATGCCTTGTCTTCATGGACCTAAAAGTTTGTCTCTTGAGAAAGATATTTACTACCTCACTAGTAAAGACTGAAATGTCTTTGTCGCATAAGCATTGGAATTCATTTTCCTTAATACAGAAATGTAGTTCATCTTTTCCCACACCTCACATGTAGCTATTAAAGAGGAAAACTCACTTCTAAAAGGTGCCTCTAGAGTTGTCTAGTTTGGTGGATTTCAGAAAATGTTACTCTTATAAATAATTTTACCTAGCTATGAGAGAAAATGCCGTAGTACAGTATTCCAATTGCATGTTTTTAATATTAATGTTAAATTTTCTAAAATAAAAAATATCTCTATTACATATTATTTTCAACAACTTTTGAATACTCAATAAAATGACTTTCTTCTTTCATTTGGTGATGTGAGTTCACCTAAGGCCTCTTCTTTCCCAAACTATTACATACTCTTGTTCCATTGACAAATATTATATGTGTTGTCAAAGTTCAACCACTTACTTAGTGACATTTTCACTTTAAGCTATCTCTATTTTCAGTATCTAAGAGAGAATTTTAAGAAATATTTTTGAGTCTAATAGGTCAACAGTTTGTGAAAAGAACAAAAAAAGTACTTTGTGTAATTTACTTGAAAGCTTTGCAGGAAATGTCATGGTAAAGTTTAGACAATTGTTTGTTGACAAAATGTGATTTTTGACTTAGAGGATAAGGCTACTTCACTAACTGCACATTCACAGTGAATGTCATTAATTCATCTTAAATAATTTAAGGATGGCTTGGAGTCATATTGATAAGGACAGTAGGGATAAATAATTCAATATTTATGTATAATGAGTGCATTAATCAGAAAGGGGCAGTGTAGTGACAGGAAGCAGTGTAATAGATTTTCATAGATAGAATTTTATATTAATATATATTTCTAGCAGTTTTAGTAATAAACTACAGACATCTGATTGTATTCCTCTTTTCTTTTCTTTTTTTTTTGGTTTTTGAGACGGAGTCTGACTCTGTCACCCAGGCTGGAGTGCAGTAGCGCGATCTTGGTTCACTGCAAGCTCCGCCTGCCAGGTTCACACCATTCTCCTGCCTCAGCCCCCCGAGTAGCTGGGACTACAGGTGCCCACCACCACGCCCGGCTAATTTTTTGTATTTTTAGTAGAGATGGGGTTTCACCGCGTTAGCCAGGATGGTCTCGATCTCCTGACCTCGTGATCCGCCCGCCTCGGCCTCCCAAAGTGCTGGGATTACAGGCATGAGCCACTGTGCCCAGCCCCCTCTTTTACTTTTCTTTCCACATGAATATTAATACTTTTCTCATTGCAGTATACCTTAGATTAACATTTCTAAAACTGAGTGTCTATTATGTATCTAAAGGGTAATGGAAATTGAGGTCATATCATTTCAAACAGATATTTGCTGAAAGCATTAGCTAAATGCAGGAAAAATAGATTCATTGACCTCATGGAATATTATTCTTTATTCCTTCTTAACCAACATGTAAGAGTGTAAAAAAAGAGCATGTGTATATGTGTAGAAGACAGCAGAGAGGAAATACTCAATTTCAATTGTCTCTCTCATAGGCTGAAGTGATTATTATCTTACAAATTATCCAATAATTTATTAAACATTTATTACAGGCAGACCTAATTACATAATTAAAATGCATAATTATAAATAAGATAAAATGAATAGAATGTTTTTAATGAAATTAATTTTTGTCACTCAATAAATTATCCCTAGTAAACTGAAGAAGTTTCTTAAATTACAGAGACCTTTATAAAAATCTGTTATCATTCCTCCTGTGACATATGGTTATCGAAGATTCATTTAAAATGAGGTTTACTTTCAGTACCATTTTGAAATAATGCAAGTACTATTGCATGGGAGCACCTAGTGAGAACTGTTCACACGTCAGGGTCAAGATGGGATGGAGTAATAAAGTATCAATGACGCAGCAAAACTGAGGACCAAAGACTGAGACTTTGTTTTCAAAAGGCTGAAAATCTGATGAGCCACAGGGCTGGCTCCAAAGTTGAGTTACTCAAGTAGGTAGTATTTGACTATGCTGTTGAGCTCATCCTCTTGAATGGAGTATCCATAAATTGATTTAGCAGAGATCTTAAACTAATTATAAGGCAGTCTCCTGATAAGGATATTTCATAGCTTGATCCTCCAAAATAGTTACTTTACAACAATATTAAAGACCAAAATACATTGCTATTTTTTATCACATTAGGCTATTTAATAACTTTTTGTCTTTGAGTGGTCAGATTTTAATGGTAATTTCCATGTTATGGTTTGGAAATTCTCTTTATGTTTTCAGTTCCCTGAAAATTCCACGTTTTTAAAAGATTTTCAAAAACTCAAAAAAAAAAAATTACTCGAGAACTTTTTGCATTGTGCTTGAAGCATTTTAAAAACACACAACATATTTTCCAGGGCAGCCTTAGGTTAAGGTAAATTAAGTTGGTAATATAAATTCTAACTAATAGATGCCCAAGAATTGAATAAATACTTTCAAACAAATTTGCCAGCACCTAAGAACATAAACTTTATAGGACAAACCTTGAGGAATTTAATTGCAGGTCTGCAGACACTTGTTAGGTTCTGGGTCCTGGCCTTTCATTCCATTTGGGCTCTTATGTGTCTCGGCAATGAAAACTCAGGAAACTAGAGGTCAACATACCAATGAGAGTAGAGCTGTAAAGAGTAAAGAGGAATTTTACTATAAGTCTTGAAACCGAGTAGACTTTCCTATGGTCAAAATTGAAGTTGGGGCTACAGCAGCGGTCCCCAACCTTTTTGGCATCAGGGATCAGTTTCCTGGAAGACAATTTTTCCACAGATGGGAGTGGGGGTGGGATGAAACTGTCCCAACTCAGATCATCAGGTGTTAGTTAGATTCTCATAAGGAGCACACAACTTAGATCTCTCGCATGCGCAGTTCAATTGCATGTGCAGTTCACAATAGGGTTCCAGCTCCTATGAGAATCTGCTGCTGCTCAATCTGCCTCCTCCTGCTCACCTGACAGGAAGCGGAGCTCAGCCAGCAATGTCCACTCTGCGCTCACCTCCTGCTGTGTGGCCCAGTTCCTAACAGGCCATGGACCCATACTGGTCTGTTGCCCAGGGTTTGGGGACCACTGGGCTAGAGGATAAGTTTGGAGAGAGGTGAAACAACATGTCAGCACAGCTAAAGCCTTCTCACTAATCTGAAGCAGAACCTAGAAATTTACACTCACTAGGAAAATATCTTTGTAAAATGTATGTTCACCAAGTTTAGGGGACGCCTGAATTGTTATTAACAGTGACAATATATTGGCTAAAGTTCAGGTACAATATATTTTACTATCAAAGCTTTATCTTTCTTCATTGATTGAGTTTCTTTGATTCTCCCACCATAGTTTACATTTCATGGATTAAGATACATCTTGCCCACGTCAAGATATTACCCTACTCCAAATTTATGCATGGTGTCAAGGGGTTGTTCCCCTTAGTATTATATAAACCAGGAATCTTTAAACATATTAGTAAATCATGCATCTTGCATGTCTTTCTCTATATAACATACACATTTCTTCATTGTACTTTTTTGCATGTAGGAAGAGAGTCTCAAGATCTGCAATAGCATACGGATTTGAATCAACGTGGATCTCCTGGAATATCAGATTTTTTCTGTTTTTCTCATGAGAATATAGAAAGTAATTATTATTAATAATTGTATATTAATGTATTAGTCTGTTTTCACGCTGCTGATAAAGACCTACCCAAGACTGGGTAATTTTTAAAGAAAAAGAGATTTAATGGACTCACAGTTCCACATGGCTGGGGAGGCCTCACAATCATGGCAGAAGGCGAAAGGGATGTCTTACATGGCAGCAGACGAGAGAATGAGAACCAAGGGAAAGGGGAAACCTCTGATAAAACCATCATATCTGTGAGATTTATTCACTACCATGAGATGAGTATGGGGAAATTGCCCCCATGATTCAGTTATCTCCCACCAGGTCCCTCCCACAACACATGGGAAAGATAGGAGCTACAATTCAAGATGAGATTTGGGTGGGGACACACCAAGCCATATCAATTAAGCACTTATAAAGTATGTAAATAGACATACAGAAAATAATGAAAAAAACAACAGCCCTTATTATGTTACCCATGGTGGTAATGGCTCTTATAGCTGTATTAGTAAACAATACATACGTATACACATGACAGTTATTACATACATGTATACATATGTGTACACATATATATACTGAATAGTCTATCATTCAGAATAATTAATGGTTGGAGTAGAAAAAGGGGTTATATAAAATGACATACGTTGTTTTGAGGCATGAGCATGAATGTGAAAAGATCAAAATTTTGGAAATATTTATTAAGAAATTTCTGAATTTCTAATTTATACTACTAAGTTTTAACCTTAAGTTTGTCGCATTAATTTTCAGTTTTGCAATCAATATTGTACTTGTACTATTGTAGAGTGGTATTGTTATTGTCTATTATTATTTTCAGAAAATGCTTTTCAAACTTTATAATGCCCCTTACACTACAAATTACAATTTCAGCAACATCTTTTCATTGAAGTACAAATTAATTAAAAGTACCTAAATAGTTTTTATTAATACACTCACATGTACACTAAAAAGTGTAATAAAAGGTATTTTAATTATAGCAATACAGTTGAAAAAAGTCAATCACTTTATTGTTTTTAATCACTTTATAATGGTAATAAAAAGGCATGATCAAAATGACGGAAAATTCAAGACAACTTTATAATATAAATGGCAACATTAATGGACCAAAGATAATAGAGAATTTTGTTTTTCAATTAACACTTTAATATAGGCTACTTATAACTTTTTTCCTGAGTGTATTATTTTTCAAAATGAAAAGTCAAATTTTTATCAATATACCATAGTTTTCCAAGACACATCAGCACATAATCCAATTAACTTAATCCAAGGCATATGTTGCATGATTTTAAATATTGCATTAACAAAGCTGAAAAAATATAGACAGATAAAAGTGGGTATCTCTCACAGAGGGATGATAATTTAAAACCATGTTCTTCTATTGATCTTCTCAAATACACATTTGATTCTAATTTTTCTTGTTCTATCTTGATAGTCTAAGAACTAGTTTTGGGTGAAAACTATTCTAAGGATGTCATAGTCTTCATTGATTGCTAAAACTGCAGTGAATAGGCAAAGATAGAATTTTGGACTTGATATTACAAACATGGTTAAGCTTCCATGACTTTATAATGAATTTCTGTGTATTAATCTTGAACATTATTTTCTTGAAAATATTGCATAATTTTAGCACTATTGCTCAGAATTTCACACTGAGTTCTCTCTCTGTCTCACTCTTTCTTTTTTTTTTTTTTTTTTTTTGTCAGAGCTTCTCACTTGTTGCCCAGGCTGGAGTGCGATGGTGCGATCTCAGCTTACTGCAACCTCCGCCTGACAGGTTCAAGCAATTCTCCTGCCTTAGCCTCCCAAGTAGCTGGAATTACAAGTGCCCACCACCATGTCCAGCTAATTTTTTTTTTTTTTGTATTTTTAGTACAGATGGGTTTTCACCATGTTGGCCAGCCCGGTCTTGAACTCCATCAGCCTCCCAAAGTGCTGGGATTACAGGCGTGAGCCGGCATGCCCGGCCTCCCTGCTGAATCCTTTCTTCATTTTATCATAATCCTTCTAAATGTAAGTAAAAGTTTTTTATTTATATAATAAAATATTTATGAAAACTCATTTTAAAATTATCAAAATGTCTCTGGTGCTTCTGATAATACAGATAAATACTGGCAAATACATTTTGTAATCAAAATTAAATATTAAAATACTAAATATGACATTTCTAGAGAACAAGAGATGTTATATTGCAACAGAATTCTCTGACCTTGAGGAATGTATAAATTATTACTTTTGGAATTGTTTTCATTTGTAACTCATTTTTTTCCAGTTTTACAAGCTCTACTGCTTTTCTGCTATGAAAAATGAGGACATTAACATGTTTTGCTTTACTTTCATCTCCCTATTATTCTGCCAAATTTTGTTATTTATATTTTTAATTTTACATTTTAAATCTTCGCAATTATGGTACACGTTAATAACACTGATAAGTATTTCTAGTACTCTTTTCCAAACATATGGTACAATTGTAATTTCTATTCTGGCCTCAGTCAACTCGGGCTTCCATAACATAATACCAAAGCTCCACTGAAGACTTTCCTCAGGTTGGTGGTCTGAGGAACTTCCACAGGCACTGTCCCCTGCCGACTTATATCTATGTATTAATGTGGTAGAAATGAATACTGTTTGTTGTGCTAAGCCATTGAGATATTTCAGCAAATATTACTATGGTATAAGTTAGCTCATCTGGATGTATGTACAAAACTGTACAGTTTGATCTGTATCTGTAGCTTCCACATGTTTTAGTTCTACAATTTCATCTTCATCACCAATCTAGCTCAATCACTTTATCTTGTATTATTTAACTTATTATCAAATAGCTTTCTTTTTAAAAGGTAGTATGTAATGTTGTGCATTTGTAGGCATATCTATACTCTTTATAAATGAAGGAAATGCAGTGATTAGGTTTGTTTTATTTTTCTGAACTCTGAAATTTTTTTCACTCTTTTCACATTGAGCTCTGTTTTAGAGAAGTCTGAGAATAGTGTGATATTTTTCTTCTTATATTTGATGTTCTTTTCTGCTGGAGAGAACATGAATGTTTAAATTCTTTGTACTGAGACATATTATACGCATATAGAAAAGTACACAATACATAAAGGATGATGTAATGAATAATTACAAAGCAAACTTCCAGTGTGAAAAATACAACATTGCCAGGTTTATAGCCTGCCCTTCAAGAGGCCTTATAAGATTATTTCTCTCTTCTCCTCCTGGAATGACAACAAATACTTTAACTTTTCTTATTACTTCTTGCTTTCTTTATATTTTGCCACCTCTGTATATACTTAAAAATATAAATTTATTTTTTATAATTTTCCAAAACTGGGAACTAAAAGAAATGACATGAAGTAGTGAGTTTATTAACTATCTGTCAGTGAAAAGATCGAAAAATCAACAAAAACAACTAATGTTAGAAACTTTATGTTGGAAGAATCAGTTAGTTACTTGAGGAAAATCTCCATAAATGGTAAAATTTAGAGGGAACAATTAAAAATCACTTCATGGTTTTGTGTTAATAATATTGCGAGAGTAATGGTATCACTCAAACCTGCAATTTTTTAAAAAGATTTTATTCACATTTATTGTAATTTACATTTGCATATGCATTTAGAGACCAGGGCATAGATAGAAAGAGAGAGATTGGTGTATATAATAAAATATGGCAGCTACTTCCTTTGATGGGCAAATATGGAACCTTCCAATGTGTATATATTTCTTCTGGAAACAAAGTTCTTTTGTTACAATTTAAATTGTTCATGCAAACACCACTGCTAAACACAAAAAAGTTATATATTTTTTTCTTATTAGAAATGAAATATAAAACACTACCTTATTTTAAGCTTAAGGAATATTTTGACATATAGCTGAGCTAACAGTATGTTTAAACATAACAAAAGAGCAACTATTTAATAGAGTTATTCCCTGAAAGGCTAGCACCATGTGTTCATAAACAATCTGAAAATGTTTTTTTTTTTTTCTTGATGGCTTATTCGTTGTTCGCAGGGTTTTGGGGTTTTGTTTTGTCTTTGAAAGCCTAAAATTACTAAGAAAAAATGGATTTGGAATATACTAACAGAGATTTTCTGGCATATTGGTTTGTATTATCATTGTGACCAAGCACTTGATTAATAGTGTAGAATATATTAAATTCTTTGGGTATGTTTGGGAATTGAAATTGTAATCCCAGAAATGGTGATACAGACTTTTGAGAGACACCTAATACTTTCTCTGTAATTAAAATTTTGATTCTAAGGTTACATGTCACATAGATTCCTTATGGATCAACTCTTCCTGAAATACATTTTTATTGTGATGTTAACAAATTACATGCATTTTTATTGGTTTAATGCTCAGAAAATATTAAATTTCTTTTAAAAGAAGCATTCAACAAAATGCAAAGATTTTCCTCCACTTACTAAGTACCTTGAAAATGTTCTTTGCCCTCTGACCTTTACAAGAGCACAAATTTGAAGCCTTAAATAGTGAATGTCAGAGTACTTTCCTGGAGGCGTAAGGAGCTCACTTATAGTTATTACACAACTCACATACCTTTATATAGTTTCTGCTCTAGGAAATAAAAGGTTAAACACATCTTTCACAATGCAAAAGCCAAACAGTGACAAATGAAAGGTCATGTTTTTTAACCTCTTTTTCTTATCTATAATGTTCAAAAAATACTACTGTGAATAAAACGTTTTAAATAGAAAATTATATTCAAAGGATTGTAACTTTCATGACATCTTATGTCCTAGTAGCATGCAAACAAATTTGGAAATCATTCTAACAGTTAAGGCTAGCACAATGAAATTGTAATTACAGGACAATATTTTGAGGTAAAGAATAAATGGGAAATTTCAACCATTCATAATCAAAATCGACAAATAGAATCTCCATTGCTGGGAATATATGACATATAACTATTCCATACATTAATGTATTTTAGTATTCAGATTTATCATCTATTTTTAATCCATGGTAATTGAATTTTTTTAATATTGACAATTTTTAATTGTAAACAATTATCTTCAGAGAAAAACTTCTCAAAATATTTATATTGAAATATATAGGATGATTTTTTTTTTTTTGGCTTTCATCTCTATGAAAAATGCTGTCTTTGAAAGTGGCATCTTCTATAATCAGAAAAGTTTTGACATTGTGACCCAGTATATTTGATGTTTGGAGATTTTAGCAATGGCCCTAGGCTTTAGGAAACTAGATTGACAATCCAGTGTCTAGGCTGTTTGTGAAGATAGGCAGAATCAAATATGGATAAATAATGAAATTAAAGTAGATCTGAATTATTGAAGGATCCTCTAATCTATCAAAGGCTGCAAACGACAAAAATTCACTAGTTTAATGAAATAACATCTAAACAGAGAGCATAATCCAAACATATTTAGCAAAAGAAAAGTAATGGAACAGTCAAAATGAGAATGAGCTTCATTCTCTCAGATCAGAGAATTTCAGATGCATATGATATGTAACTTTCTGACACTGAATTTTCACTCATACATCATAGTGACACATTGTCCAATACAAATTCAGATATGTGTAAGTGTAAAATACACACTAGATTTCAAAACTTAGTTGAAAAAGTATGTCATATAGCTTCAGTAATTTTTATGCTGATTATATGGTAACATGATATTTTGAATACTAAAGTTAATTTCACCTGTTTCCTTTCACCTTTATAAATATGCCACTCAACAATTTTAAATTATGTATGTGGTTAACACCATTATCACAGTTAACTGAGACTCTGTGGTCTTGAAGAATTATCTTTATTTTCTATGAAAGTTTGTGATCTCCAAGTTAATAAGAAGCTTTACCATGACTCTCTAGCAATGGCTACAACTGAAGAGCCTTCAAAGTTTGATTTACTAAGAAAATCACATTCTTCTCTAAATATTTCACACCTCCCTTTCTTTTGCAAGGGTCTGGTTAAGTCCTCTTGAGGATCATCATTTCAATATTTTAAGATTTGGATAAACTCATTTGATATGTTTGAGGTTATTTGGATGATTACTTGTTTTAGGCACTAAGTTAATTTATAAATAGTCTTGAGAGTTTTCTAGACCTTAAACATTTAAAACTTCAGTGTAATGTGAACCTCTCTTTAAATAAATAATTATTTTCTTGAAAAAGAAGAAAATACATTAAAACTCGCAAGCCTCACCTTGAAACGTTTGCACATTATATTTTATAAACCATACCATTTGATTACTGTTCTAGTTTTTCCGATAATGCTCTGTAATCACTATCTGTATTTTACTCAAGCACTCTATATGTACTACTGCATTATATTGAATACATTTCATGTGTTATGTATGTAAAATGTATGAAACATATTTTAAATGGTTTTAAAACTTATTTGTGTAGGTGATGTGTATTATCAATTGGACTAGGAAGTTAGAAGAAAATGTAAAAAAAAAAATGCATGCAATTTTGGTAAAACAATCCTCTTCAGCACTACAAGTCTTTGGTTTTGAATCAGATTTACAAAAATTAAATGTAATTTTATAAATATACTAACATGGTTTCATATTTTGTTTTTGTGTCTACAAACCATTTTGAAATGCAAGAAAATATAAAGCCATTAAAATATTTTCTTGAGTTGAAGTTCTTTTCCAAAGGGTCATTTACACCTTTACATATTTTTTTATGTTTTAGTGATTATTAAAGTACACTTCTTGAGTGTGCGATGCTCTTCAAAAGTTAATTTTACTAACTTTAGCGAACTAGACATGAATATTTAATACATAAATTACAAATAAAATTGTTTTAAATCTCTCACCTATCTCTTAGAATTGCCACATAATTTGAGAATTATATAACACAATTTCCAGATTGTTGTAGAAGATCAAAGCCAGAAAAGTATTATTTACATGTATTTTAAGTCAATTGACCAAAGATTTCTTTGTTTGCCAATACAATGCCCACGTGGTTGGTATGTATAACTATAGACTTCATTATTCTGTGTAAAATATAACTATAACATTTTTTACAAGGTATCTATACAAGGAAGAAAACTAAAATAAAAATAAAAAACAAAATCATTTCCCTTTTATGATCAACATGGAATTTATCTCATCATATTTATTTCAGATAGACATCAAAAGAGTCTGTAGGGAAGGGCCTGATGCAAATACCTTTCTCTCATTTTTCTGACATGTGTAATGACTCATTTATTATTTAATCTTCACTGTTTAATTGATACAATGTGCTAATTAGGGCTTAGGTTTACAGCTTTTGCATATACTTTATGATATCATAAAGAAAAGAAACTGTGCAATTTTCTCAATTGAAAGTATTGCACTTGATCATATGAACCTTGTATTTCTTGAGACATGCACAAATACAGTATAAATAACCAAACCTCACAGATTAAGCAAATGTTCTCTGACATAAAATGAAGCACTTGCTTTGAAAACTATTGGATTATTTTGACATTAAAATATGTGTTTTGAACACATATTTTCACAGTAGTAAAGGGTATGTAGTGGTAGGCATTAAGGATATACCATAATGCCTTTGCACTTCAAAACATTAAATTCTCCTTTGAATGGCTCCCATTATTCTTCCTATTGAAGGGCATTTTCTTCCCTCAAAAAATAAAATAACAACTTAAGAAGTAGATTAATTTCCCTTCAGGAACAAGCAATCTTAGATTGATCTTATGTATTTTATTTGTGTATACTTTGCTGTATATATCTGCAGGATAATAATAATGGGCAAAGCTAGAAATGAACATTGTTATCCTCATTTTAACTTTTAAATTTAAAATTTATTCCATATGCAACTGAAATTGACAATGACAATCCATAGTTGTGAAATAAAGCAAAGTAAAACTTTGTTCTTGTTTTTTAATTACTGAGAGAATATTTGAAATCTAATCTGTATTTTTCAGTTAAATCCAAATGATCTTACAAGGTTTAAATCACACGACGTAGCTTCAAGTTTTCTTCTGCATTTAGAAGGCAGAAGAAAAGGATAATTAAGCTTCAGCTAGCTCCACACTTAAATATACCTCCTCCCTTCTAGTAGTCTTTTATTTCTTATTCTCAATTGTGTATGTTTTCTGTTTATTTTTTCTACCAAAATCAGAATTGTAATTGTGTCCATCTATTTTCTTTTCACTTATTTTATTATTTCTTTTCCAAGTTAGGTCTCATACTTAGCTCATTTCATTATTTTTGTTATAGATAATCAAAGAAACTCTGTAAAATAGTATGCAGATACAATTTTATTGTTTCAGCATTTACTTTGTCTGATATTGAATAGTCTCCTTTTTGTATTAATACCTTTATGCTTTGATATTTTTGAGTTATTTTTCTGCTTTACTTAGAGATCATTTAAAATATTCTCGGAGTTTCCAGGTTTTATTTGTTTTTATTATTTTTATTTTGCTTATTTTCTAGTTTTATTGAAAAACTATGGCTTGGTTATAAAGTTAAATATTGCAAAATATATCAGTTATAGTGCTTGCCCTCTCTCTCCATATATGGAGGATCCGTTATTTAATCCTCACTTTAGGTGAAACCTACAAGGGAAACTCTTAAAGTTACTATATTTTTATTGGAAATAAAGCAAAGGTTATTGGCAATAATATCTTACAGCTCAACCAGAAAACTACATGTGTTAAGACTATTAAAGGGAGGAGCTATTTTGGGTATTGCCTTGTGCAATTAAAAAAAAATAACAACCTTTCCTTTTTTAGTAACCACAAAAAATTTTGCTTACTGCCTATGTTCCACTGTAGAAACTAATTTCTTTTCAGAAATGGTAGAATAAGAAGTGAAAGGGACAAAATGAAAAGATAGAGACTTGAATAGTACTTGTTCCTGAAAACAGCCAAATAGAAAAATAAAAAATAAAATAAAAATCAAAACGACAAATCTGAGGCAGTGACAAAGGAGAAACAAGAAAGAATATTGGGGCTGAAATGTGGGGTTTCTGCCCCTAAATTTGGCCGGCCGTGGTGGCTTACTCCTGTAATCCCAGCACTTTGGGAGGCCAGGGCCGGTGGATCACCTGAGGTCAGGAGTTCGAGACCAGCCTGGCCAAAATGGTGAAACCCTGTCTCAACTAAAAAATATATATATATACAAAAAGAAAGAAAGAAAGAAAGGAAGAAGATTGAAGTATTGCACTGTGGGACATTTACCACAATGGATTTAGTACCTCTAGTGTCCAGGCTGCGTGTAACTTGAGCCTCTCCCTTAGCCCTGTCTCTCCTCACCCTTCTATTCTTTTCCGGGTCATTTATTTGCAAAGCCATGTGCTGTGACCATTACCTTCTGCATTTTCATTACGATCAGTTAAAGTATCTATAACTGTTTACCAGGATTTTAAACGTTCTGACTTCTCATAACTGGGTTATTCTTGCCATTAGTTTAAATAAAGGCAGTGCTGCCAATTATTGTGCATTGATATTTTCAAATCTCATATATATATGTATATATGACAATTTGTCATGTAAAATCTGATAAACGGATATTTTATGATTTTCATGAAAGTTAGAAAGGCTATAATAGTCTTAGAATGTGGTTAAGAAAAAGTAGAAAATCTAGATAGAAAAATAATTTGCTTATATTAGAACGTGCTTGAGCTCTGAGGGAAGAAAGTTAATTGCTTTCCCTGAAGGTTTTTTATTTCTTTTCTTTTCTTTTTTTTTTTTTTTCAATAATACATCTTTATTTTTCTGGAAGCTTTTATGTAGAGCCAAGAATTGAGGCAGAGAAATAGATCAAGATATTCTTGATCAATAATTTTATGAGATTTAATTCTTTCACTCAAAGTGTCAGTTTTTCAGAGTTAAGTCTGTTTCCAGGCTCATATAATATAACCAAATTTGTACTGTTACTCTGAGAATTAAATATGATTGACCTTGCTACGTACCTAGTATATTACCTGTCACATGGTATACACTCAGTAAATGTTATCTATCATTACCATTCCTTTAAAAAATAGATTTAAATACAACTCAGAACATAATTTTAATTTGCAATTAAACAATGACAGGCACTGGAATTTTTTGTTCCCAACTGCCAACATAATTATGGTATCACAAAATTTAAAATGTTCAGCAAAATTTTTGGTCAAATAAGGAGATGATAAAGCTAATAACTAAACTCTTGTTTCTTTGGTGATCTGTTCTTCTCTATGTTCCCTCACGGGGATTTCTAATTTTAGCTTTTATGCTAATGACTACGAAAGACCAATTTCTAATCTAGCCCTGTAAGAAACTCAGTTACAGTAGAAAAGGTAATAATAAAAAAAAAGCACAGAGAATGTTTTGCTGTAAAAAGCCATAAAAGTCAAATCTCAGAAAAATCATCTTTCTATATGCATACTATATACTTATATTGCAGATAAGTAAGGCACAGAGTAGTTAAATGTCAGGCCTCTGAGCCCAAGCTAAGCCATTGCATCCCCTGTGACCTGCACGTGTAGACCCAGATGGCCTGAAGTAACTGAAGAATCACAAAAGAAGTGAAAATGGCCTGTTCCTGCCTTAACTGATGACATTCCACCACAAAAGAAGTGAAAATGGCCGGTTCCTTGCCTTAACTGATGACATTCCTTCTCCTGGCTCATCCTGCTCAAAAAGCTCCCCCACTGAGCACCTTGTGACTCCCACTCCTGCCCACCAGAGAACAACCCCCCTTTGACTGTAATTTTCCTTTACTTAACCAAATCTTATAAAATGGTCCCACCTCTATCTCCCTTCGCTGACGCGAGTGAAAAAATATCTCATCAAAGCATCAAAGGTCACAGAATTCAAATCTGTCCTTCCTGACCTAAAATTATAACCACTATAATTCACTTACATAAAATATTATTTAGTAGATGATGACTATTATTATTTTGAGACAGGATCTCCCACTCTTGCCCAGGCTGAAGTGCAGTGGTGTGATCTTGGCTCACTGAAGCCTCAAACACCCGGGGTCAAGCAGTCTTCCTACCTCAACCTCTCAAATAGCTGGTACTACAGAAATAAGACACCATGCCTTGCTAGTTGTTTTTTTGTTTGTTTGTTTGTTTTTGAGAAAGGGTCTCCCTATATTGCCCGGTTTTGAACTACTGGGCTCAAGCGGTCCTCTTGTGCTGGGATTAGAGGAGTGAGCCACTGTGCCCAGCCAGAGCAGATATTTAACAAGCTCAAATATAGTGTTCTATTTCATAGTTGCTCTGTATCAGGGTGATAAAATACAACTTTAGCCAATTCATGCATACTCATACTCGCAGAAAATAAATATATATACATATGTTGTACATCAGTGCAACATGTCTTTGTATATGTATATACATATACATATATGGTTTCTAAGTTATAGTAACATTAAACATGCACACACACACTCTTGAACTAAATGTTTGGAACTCAACAACATGCAACAATCTATGATATTATTCAATGGCATATGTTTTACAATACCATGACCCAAAATATAGTTTTCCTAAAAAGCTGGTTTGCTCTTGATGGTTTAAAATGTTGTTTCCCTTCAATTTAAAACATGCAAAATATCCAATTTCTTTTAATACTAGTAATTTTATTATAACTCACATCCAGGAATAACACAGCATTATCTCAATTCTATTCCAGTAATTCACCACTTCATGTTGGTTCATTAGTCATACCATAAATCAATAGCAGGTTGTCCAACTGCAATATAAGAATATTTCACTTAACCTTTATTTTTTGCTACTATCCACTAGAAATAGCAGTTCAGGGCTTCAGAGAAGAAACACAAAAATACTAAAGCTTTACTGGCATAACATAAGCTCTATTAAATTAGGTCAGATGCAAATATATATGCATGTATTTTAAATTAAATTATATCTTAATACAGTAGAATTTTTCCATATATATAAATGTTTCCATATATATAAATTTATCACTGGACACTTTTCCTCTTAAGCACATCATTTATGGAAGATTTCTATGTGGTAAATGGACTGTCCACTTGTTACTGGCAGATCTTGTCTACCTAATGAGTTGCCTCCAACAACATGATTTTATCTATTTTTCTGATTGAAATACTTCATATCATGTAAATAATCATTCTAATACACATATTCTTTTCTATACAGTGAAAGTTGTATAAAAGAAAGTGCTTTTAAGTAACTCTTTAGTAAAATCACATGGCTATCAATTCTAATAACTCATCAAAATTGTGAAAGAAGAAAATGATATAAGGTAATGTTTCTCAATTACAATGAAATGTTTAAGTTCTGCACGATAGCACACATTTGATAGGCTGCAATTTTACAAGGTACAGAAGTTTGAAATAATATATAGAATTACTAAATAAAATAAGAGAAGACGCATCCAAAAAGATAGAAAAATGGTCGAGCCCAATAAAAGAGTGATAATGAAGGAGCTGGTTCACTTCAAAGAAAAGTGTCTCAAATAAACTCCATCATATTGTATTGAAATTCTTTTATTTTTGAAAAAAAATCCGTATTTTTACTAAAAGGAAAAATACTTTGATAGATAATGACTGTCATGAAATGGCAGTGGCAATTGGCATTTGACTTATCAGTAAATACCACTTTCTAAAGTATTATACACCAGTTGTAAATATGTAATATATATACTCACCTTAAGATGGGCCTTGAAAAATTGCTCTGCTCTGTACTTTATAAATACTACCTTATACATTGAACGCTAAATTGTATAATGCTATATTTCTTTGAAAATAACCTGTCTTTTGGCCTGGGCCTGTAATCTCAGCACTTTGAGAGGCCTAGGCAGGAGAACTGCTTGAGGCCAGGAGTTCAAGGCCAGCCTAGGCAACATAGTGAGACACCCATCTCTACAAAAAAAAATTTTAAAAATAGCTACGCATGGTGGTATGTGCCTGCAGTCCTACTTGCTGGAAAGGCTGAAGAAGGAGGATCACTTAAGCTCAGGAGTTTGAGGTTACAGTGAGCTGTGATCACACTACTGCACTCCAGCCTGGGCAACTGAGCAAGACCCTGTCTCTAAAATAACAACAACAATGATAATAATGTGTTCTTTTTTTCACCTGGACGTCACCTCAGCTTAGTTCTAAATACCCTCAGAAATCTTTAGATAATTCAATAAAATAGTATTGTTTCTTTCACTATATTATCCTAAGTGCTGTAATTATGTTATAATATAGTCCAACTAGTGAAAACTATTTGTCTCAATTATCCACTCTTTTTTTATTTAAAGACTTAAGTGTTTTCTATTTCACAAAACATTAGACTCAAAATTATTTACATCTTTGGCTTTGATTTTAAAATTCATTGCCTTGAAATATTGCGGCTGTTACCACAGCAGTAGGAATCATTGCTAAATGCTTATCATGCATTTAGAATGGCACTCAAAGAGATTGTTCATTCAAGCAATCAATTCCATTTTGGTTTGTTTTCAGTTTGATTATATTTCACTTAAAACTTAGAAAGCCTAAATAAATCCCATGATACTCATAAAATAAATAAGGATTTTTTATTAATGATTTTTATTAATGACACTTCCTTCAAAATATAAGCATTTTTGATCTTTAATAAAAATTATAAATATTTGCTTGGAAAGAAAAACTTATGTTTCTCCTTTCTCCTACTCATTGATAATCTTCTTATTGAAGCATAGCATGTATAGGGATTTATCTACTGTTTCCTCAAGACTTCTAGAGGTAAGAACATAAGTGATAGAATTTTGAACACGGCTGAGAGCTTGTAGAAGAGTCTAAATCAGAGGAGAGTATTTGACCTATTTAAGGATGGAAAATTGACTTAAAGTTCTCATTATACAGAACAGAAAAGTAGTAGATAAATGATAATTTGAGAAAGATTACAATCATTTCTCTGAGGTGTACATACAGTTAGTGGTGGATTATTTGGTTTGTCTCTGGGTCAAGAGAGAAGTACTGGGATTCAATTGGCATCACTCTGTGTGGGGCTGAAGAACGGATATCTAAAATCCTGTACTCATGTGATTATAGCCTGAATTGACTATGCATCCAAGTTTTTTCCAGGACAGTCTTGATAATTTATACTATTTTTTTCAGTTTATTTAATATTTAGTGTTCCATTTAACTCATTAAAATGTCTTTGTTTGAAAAATAGATTATTTTGGCACTCTATTAAACTAAATAAAAGAGTCAAACTGAGCCATTGGACAAGTGGCTTAGGTAAGGAATAAAATACAAGTTATGTAGTCCAAGCAACGTGGTGTGAGGAATCAAATAACTTCATACAGGAGCAAAAGTTAACAGGAGATGATTCAGAATCTTTCTACTACTAGAGTACAGGTATTTCCTACAATGCCTTGCACAATGGCATCTTAGGTTATTTGAGTTTTTATTAAAATATCTGTGCATGAATGAATAGGAAAATTGAAGGGAGAAGTTCTAGAGAATATGATTACACCTAGGCTTGTCAAAGACAAAGAAAGGAATGTAGTCACTGCAAAAGAAAATAAATCTTTTTTGAGAGACAAAAATAAATATAAATTGACATCCAGGAGAATACTAAGTATAAACCAGAAAGTACTGTCCTTTTCTTACACTGAGTGATGTTATGTCTCAAAATCAAATGCTTCAAATAATACTTGTGATCTCAGTAGTTCAATAAATGCTATCAGCATTGATAAATGATGATAAACAGATGAAAAACCTGTGATGAATTAAGTGTAAATTCGTCTCCTGATCATGGAATAATTAGATGTCTACAGGAAATAATATATAAATACATTTGAATATATAAATGTAGAAATATACAGCATATCTGAGTATTAATTGTAAAATGCTTTTAACAAAATGTTTATTATTTAATTCTATCAAAGTTATTTTTAAAACTACAATTCTTTATGTTTATTATTAGACTTGTTTACTCAGCAAAACCCAACAATAACATTTATGGCATAGAAAATTTTAGGAAACTGTTTTGATGCATAAAAGGATATGGAAACTGTAAGAATACAATGAATGAAGTAATAGGATTTACTTAGCCACAAAATATGATTCATAAACAAAGATATATATAATCGAATTGATAAAATATTCAATTAGTATACGCTTGATGTAAAAATATATGGGTATACACTTACTTTAAAATGTGTTACATTACTCAAGCACTTGGAAGAAATGACCAACATTTTAAGGTATGCATTCTTAAGTATTTTCTATTTCTTGGACCTAAAACAGACACTAGATTGTTGGCTTTAATGTATGTACAGTTTATCTTGACAAATACACAAATGTATTACACTCCAGGAAATAATACATGAATTGTTCCCTTTTAAAAGCAGCTTGCTTTTACTGTTAGAGATATAGAAATAAGCATATTTTTATTTGTGTTTCATTAAGTTATGTGGTACCCAATATACAGGGTACTAATGCAGTGCAGTCTGAAAGGTGAACAGATGGGGTTTATTTTTAGCTTGCATTAGCACACCCCACCAAATACTCATTTGCCTGATACACCATTATAAACTAGCTTACAAGTTTAAAGTATAGCTTTGTCAGTGATATTCAAATAATAAAAGACAAATATGGAATAATTATAACATTGATGGCCAATGAGTAGCTAAAGCTATTTATTGTAAACAAATGGTTAAAAAGGTTATTCATATTGGGAGAATATATAGAGCTCTCAGTAATATAAAAGTTGGAAAAGCCTTTTCCTTCAGCAGTTTTTTCAGGAAAAATTTGCAATGAAGATGGGGGAAATAATTAAGGGTACATAAATACCTTATGAAGTAAATTAAGGAAACAATATGTTATATTTTAAGATTATAAAATTCTGTTTCACCTTTTTTGAGGTATAATTTCTTTTTTATTTTGACGCGGAGTCTCGCTCTGTCACCCAGGCTGGAGTGCAGTGGCGCGATCTGGGCTTACTGCAAGCTCCGCCTCCCGGGTTCACGCCGTTCTTCTGCCTCAGCCTCGCTAGTAGCTGGGACTACAGGCGCCCGCCATCACGCCCGGCTAATTTTTTTTTGTATTTTTAGTAGAGACGGGGTTTCACCGTGTTAGCCACCGTGGTCTCGATCTCCTGACCTTGTGATCCGCCTGCCTCAGCCTCCCAAAGTGCTGGGATTACAGGCGTGAGCCACGGCGCCCGGCCTTGAGGTATAATTTCTGTTACAGCATAAACTCCCAGTTTAAATATATTCAAAATGTTTAATGCAGATTACCACTATGGAATAAAATTTTATTTTTATCTGTAAAAATTTATGCATCATTGTTTATATTTAATATTTGTCCTAAAAGTTTAAATAATAATTTTTAATATATATTGTTTCTTTATTTAAATTTTTCAAAGAAATTAATTGAATTTCTCACGAAGTAATTTAATTATTGATTCCACTTCTTATTTGTGTATCTGGAGTAGGGAGGTTACAATTAATTTTTAAATATCATTTTGATGGTTCTGACAACCTACTGTTTAACCCACTTACTCCAGTCTGTGTGTTCTCAATGGGGTTAATATCACCTCCAACCGAGTGAAAATGAGTTCTTCAGTGGAGGAGGGAAGTAAAAATGTTTTATACTATTACTACATATAAAATACAGATATATGGATAATATAAAAATGGGGCTAATATCACCTCCAACTGAGCGAAAATGGGTTCTTCAGTGGAGGAGGGGAGTAAAAATGTTTCATACTATTGCTGTGTATAAAATACTGATATATGGAGGATATAAAAACAGATGTTTGTGGTATTGAAATTTCATGGGGGAGATAATGAATGAAAACAATGCCTAAAAAGACTCTTTATGGAGGCAGTAATTTAAAAATGCTGAGACATGCAATTCTGATTCATTTTTTTTTTGTTTTCCTCTCTTCACCATCTGAAGTTAAGGTATATTTTACATGGAGTACAATGTATTGATCTTAAGTACAGACTTGAACAAGTTTCACAAATACATCCACTACAATCATGAAAAAAACTGCATCATGAGTAACAATTCCTGTCAGCATCTTTTCAAGCAATGCCCCACAGAAACAAATATTTATTTGTAATTTCGTGTCTATTTTCTCCATTTCTATCACAGTAAATTAATTTTGCCTGTTTTGAGCTTTATATAAATGGAATAACACGATATCTACTGGTTGGTAACTTTTTTTTTCTTAACATAGGTTCTGTGAAGATTACGCAATGTAAACATGACATGATTTAGTTATTCATTCTTCTGTTGATGGACATTCAAGTTGTTTCCAGTTTTTGAATTATTAATAAAACCAGGATGACATTATAGTATAAGAGAAAAATAAAGAAATGAGAGGATAAAAAGTCTAATTTCAGAGGAAAAGAAAAAAATACTATCTAAAAATAAGACAATCTCATAAGCCTTCTCCAAGTTACCCAAAGGTTCATATGTATATAAAAAACAAATTAAATTCATCTTGAATCAGGAGAATCTTACATAGAAAACATATTAAACATATCAGAATATGTATTAAAAAGTAATTTCATAGATAAAAATTCATCAAAAAATCTAACTTAGAATATTATATTATTTATCTTCCCCCCTGTAGGCATATGCTTCCAATATTAAAAAAAAAGTCTAAACTTATAACAGTCAAGCAAATGGTACACAATTGTTTTTTGTTGTTTTTTTTTTTTCCATATTGAGCTTGGTTGATTAGGAAATGAATGGTACAACTTACCAAGAATCAAATGTTTTCATTCAGATGTCTCATCTCTGTCTTAAACTTGCAAATCTCACAAATAAAGCATCAATTTAAATGTTATTTTCCTGACTAGTTTTCAGTTATTGCACAATTAAGTGTTGATACGAATGTAATAATTAGGAATATTCTGTGGCAATACAAAGACGTTGATTGCATTTGTAATTTAAGTCAATTTAGCAAAGTTAAATAAAGATTCGTTCATTGTACAAAACAATAAATTAATCCAATTGACAAAACAAGTTGTAGAGATAGTAGTATTGTTTCCTAAAGATTATCTCTGCATTTCTCAGTAAATTATCTTTCAATTACTATTATTTTGGAATATTTCATAGGGAGAATGAAAAAAATCTTTAAATGCCAGAGTTATTGCTATGGTACTATATTTACTTCTTATGATCATCAATTTTAATCTTTTCTAAATCATAACTCTTAGTTTTAGAGTCAATATTTCTTTTTTTTTGTTTTGTTTTTTGAGACGGAGTCTTGCTCTGTTGCCCAGGCTGGAGTGCAGTGGTGACATCTTGGCTCACTGCAAGCTCCGCCTCCTGAGTTCAGGCCATTCTCCTGCCTTAGCCTTCCGAGTAGCTGGGACTACAGGCGCCCGCCACCATGCCCGGCTAATTTTTTATATTTTTAGTAGAGACGGGGTTTTATCGTGTTAGCCAGGATGGTCTCGATCTCCTGACCTCGTGATCCGCCCACCTCGGTCTCCCAAAGTGCTGGGATTACAGGTGTGAGCCGCTGCGCCCAGCCTAGGGTCAATATTTCTTATGTTTTCACTAAAAAAAAATTGACCATTACCACAGTGATAGACAACTCTTTAAAATAAAAATAAGAAAGCAGTCTTGGTTATTGGCCCCTAGTCTCTCTCTAAAGAGAACTTTGCTATACAGAAGTGCAATCAGTGTGGTGTAGCTATACCCAATGCTCTGTATAAACACTAATAACTTGATAGTCTCTGACAGATGACTATTATTGTCAGCTAAAATTCTGTGATAGTGTATGTGCTATGGTCTGAATATTTCTGTTCTCCTGAAATTCATATGTTTAAATCGTGACTCCCAAAGTGATCATACTAAGTGCTGGAGCCTTTGGTAGGTGATTAGTTATGAGGATGGTCCTCAAAATTGGGATTAGTGCCTTTATAAAAGAGAACATGTAAGGATACAGCAAACAGACATTGTCTGTGAGGAACTGGCCCTCACCAGATACTAAGTATTCCTGTTGCCTTTATCTTGGATTTCCCAGCCTCCAGAACTGTGAGAAATAAATGTTTATTGTTCATAAGCCACCCAGTTTGTGGTAGTTGGTACTAGCAGCGAAAATAGAGTAAGACAATATGGAATACTATTCTTTATTGAGAAAAGGTTAAATTTTTGTCAAAATATTGTTTTACATTGCATCATACACAATCTTTAAAAAGTGAAGCGTAAAACAAAGTATAATATCTAAAGCTATAAAACTTCTAGCAGAAAACAGGAGAAAAATTTTGTGATCTTGGTTAGCAACGATTTCTTAGATACAACACTAAGGCATGATCTGTTAAGTAACTATAAATTGTACTTTCTCAAAATTGAGAACTTCTGCTCTTTAAAAGATATTATAATAAAAATATAATGCTACAGGTTGGAATGAATGTTTAAAAATCATATATCTGATATATAATTTATAGAATAAATACATTCTCAAAACTCAAACGGCAAACAAATTAAAAATGGGCAAATGTTTTACACGATCATTGATCAAATAATATATATGTATAGCATATGTAATCACATGCATGAAAAGATGCCCAACATCATTAGTCATTTAGAAAATTCAAATTTAACTCCTAATAAGATATGACTAAAAACCTACCAGGGTGCTAAAATTTCTAAGTGAAACAAGTGTTTAAAAACTGACAATACAAAGTATTGACAAGGTTGTGAAGTAAGTTGAACCCTCATACATTTTGGTGGGAATGAAAAATGGCAGCCATTATAATTAGAAAATGAAAGCAGTGATGTTTCAACAACCTTGTATATTGGTTATATAATTCATAAAACTATTAGTTCATAGAACTTCAGATGGCAAACGCATGCCAAATTCTCATTATTTTGAGCATAAAAATAACATTCCTGTATTTTTTTTTCTTCAGTTGCTATCAATGGACATTGAACCAATTTACAAGCACCTAATTATTAGCTAGCCTAGGTTAGCTACCAACTTTGACAGTTATTCAGGTATAGATATCCTGATGTTTCAAGCTTTTCAACACCATGACACCTGCTGAACTAATAGAGATGTAGAAACAACTGTTCAGGAAGTAGAAAATAAAAGATCTACGTTTGGGCACCGAAAGCCTCAGCCACAGACCAGGAAAAGTTCTTTTAAAGAATTCTGTTGGCCGGGCATGGTGGCTAAAGCCTGTAATCCCAGCACTTTGGGAAGCTGAGGCGGGCGGATCACAAGGTCAGGAGATCGAGACCATCCTGGCCAACATGGTGAAACCCTCATCTCTACTAAAAATACAAAAATTAGCTGGGCATGGTGGCACGTGCCTGTAATCTCAGCTACTCGGGAGGCTGAGGCAGGAGAATCGCTTGAACCTGGGAGGCGGGGGTTGCAGTGAGCCGAGATCACACCACTGCACTCCAGCCTAGCGACAGAGCAAGGCTCCATCTCAAAAAAAAAAAAAAAAAAAAGAATTATTCTATTAAATAACACATGCAAATTGTGTGTGTGTGTGTGTGTGTGTGTGTGCGCACGTACTCACATGCATTTGGGATGTGAACCTCACGGACTTATTTATTTATTTATTTATTTTGAGACAGTCTCACTCTAGTCACCCAGGCTGGAGTGCAATGGCAAGATCTCAGCTCACTGCAACTTCTGTCTTCTGGGTTCAAGCGATTCTACTGCCTCAGCCTCCTGAGTAGCTCTGGGAATACAGGCGTCCACCACCAGGCCCAGCT
This sequence comes from Pongo abelii, assembly GCF_028885655.2. Classification (NCBI taxonomy): domain Eukaryota; kingdom Metazoa; phylum Chordata; class Mammalia; order Primates; family Hominidae; genus Pongo; species Pongo abelii. Next base: position 86,909,307 of record NC_071996.2, read on the forward strand.
AATTTTTTTGTATTTTTAGTAGAGACAGGGTTTCACTATATTGGCCAGGCTGGTCTCCTCAGTCTCCTCAGGTGATCCATCTGCCTCGGCCTCCCAAAGTGCTGGGATTACAAGCATGGGCCACCACGCCGGGCCTAACGGACTTTTGATTCTTTGTGGCTTAGGTACTTACTGCTTTCAAACTTGGACTCTTTTGATTTGGGGAAATTTTTTATTTATTTATTATTTTGCAATGTGGTCTTCCTCCTTCCCTCTGTTCTCATTTTATAATTGCTGCCAGATTGTGGAGCTCATTCATCTAGCCTTCAAATTTCTAAATAGTTTTAAAATGATCCCCATGTCTTTATATGCGCTGATTTCTGGGATCCTCTGCTAAATCTCTGTGTTCACTAATTTAATTTTAGATGTGTCTTTTCTATTACATTTAGCCATATCTCGTTTATTTTTTGTACCTTTTGCCAATTATATTTTTAATTTTCAATACTTCTTGTTTTCTTTTTCATAGCAGCATTTTTAGGGAAATGTAACCTCTGTAGATATGATTTCTTTATTGTTTTAAGTGTTTTTCAATGTCTTTGAATCAGCATTTAACTATCTTCAGGGCAATTTGCCAATCTTAGCAACTGAATTTTCTTTTTTTTTTTTTTTTTTTTTTTTTTTTTTTTCTTTTTTTTTTTTTTTTTTTTAATTATTATTATTATTTTTTTTTTTAATTTTTTTTTCTTTATTATTATTATTATTATCATTATTATACTTTAGGTTTTATGGTACATGTGTGCAATGTGCAGGTAAGTTACATATGTATACATGTGCCATGCTGGTGCGCTGCACCCACCAACTTGTCATCTAGCATTAGGTATATCTCCCAATGCTATCCCTCCCCCCTCCCCCCACCCCACAACAGTCCCCAAAGTGTGATGTTCCCCTTCCTGTGTCCATGTGTTCTCATTGTTCAGTTCCCACCTATGAGTGAGAATATGCGGTGTTTGGTTTTTTGTTCTTGCGATAGTTTACTGAGAATGATGATTTCCAGTTTCATCCATGTCCCTACAAAGGACGTGAACTCATCATTTTTTATGGCTGCATAGTATTCCATGGTGTATATGTGCCACATTTTCTTAATCCAGTCTATCATTGTTGGACATTTGGGTTGGTTCCAAGACTTTGCTATTGTGAATAATGCGGCAATAAACATACGTGTGCATGTGTCTTTATAGCAGCATGATTTATAGTCCTTTGGGTATATACCCAGTAATGGGATGGCTGGGTCGAATGGAATTTCTAGTTCTAGATCCCTGAGGAATCGCCACACTGACTTCCACAAGGGTTGAACTAGTTTACAGTCCCACCAACAGTGTAAAAGTGTTCCTATTTCTCCACATCCTCTCCAGCACCTGTTGTTTCCTGACTTTTTACTGATCGCCATTCTAACTGGTGTGAGATGGTATCTCATTGTGGTTTTGATTTGCATTTCTCTGATGGCCAGTGATGGTGAGCATTTTTTCATGTGTTTTTTGGCTGCATAAATGTCTTCTTTTGAGAAGTGTCTGTTCATGTCCTTCGCCCACTTTTTGACGGGGTTGTTTGTTTTTTTCTTGTAAATTTGTTGGAGTTCATTGTAGATTCTGGATATTAGCCCTTTGTCAGATGAGTAGGTTGCGAAAATTTTCTCCCATTTTGTAGGTTGCCTGTTCACTCTGATGGTAGTTTCCTTTGCTGTGCAGAAGCTCTTTAGTTTAATTAGATCCCATTTGTCAATTTTGGCTTTTGTTGCCATTGCTTTTGGTGTTTTAGACATGAAGTCCTTGCCCATGCCTATGTCCTGAATGGTAATGCCTAGGTTTTCTTCTAGGGTTTTTATGGTTTTAGGTCTAACATTTAAGTCTTTAATCCATCTTGAATTGATTTTTGTATAAGGTGTAAGGAAGGGATCCAGTTTCAGCTTTCTACATATGGCTAGCCAGTTTTCCCAGCACCATTTATTAAATAGGGAATCCTTTCCCCATTTCTTGTTTTTGTCAGGTTTGTCAAAGATCAGATACTTGTAGATATGTGGCATTATTTCTGACGGCTCTGTTCTGTTCCATTGATCTATATCTCTGTTTTGGTACCAGTACCATGCTGTTTTGGTTACTGTAGCCTTGTAGTATAGTTTGAAGTCAGGTAGTGTGATGCCTCCAGCTTTGTTCTTTTGGCTTAGGATTGACTTGGCGATGCGGGCTCTTTTTTGGTTCCATATGAACTTTAAAGTAGTTTTTTCCAATTCTGTGAAGAAAGTCATTGGTAGCTTGATGGGGATGGCATTGAATCTGTAAATTACCTTGGGAAGGATGGCCATTTTCATGATATTGATTCTTCCTACCCATGAGCATGGAATGTTCTTCCATTTGTTTGTATCCTCTTTTATTTCCTTGAGCAGTGGTTTGTAGTTCTCCTTGAAGAGGTCTTTCACATCCCTTGTAAGTTGGATTCCTAGGTATTTTATTCTCTTTGAAGCAATTGTGAATGGGAGTTCACTCATGATTTGGCTCTCTGTTTGTCTGTTATTGATGTATAAGAATGCTTGTGATTTTTGCACATTGATTTTGTATCCTGAGACTTTGCTGAAGTTGCTTATCAGCTTAAGGAGATTTTGGGCTGAGACAATGGGGTTTTCTAGATATACTATCATGTCATCTGCAAACAAGGACAATTTGACTTCCTCTTTTCCTAATTGAATACCCTTGATTTCCTTCTCCTGCCTAATTGCCCTGGCCAGAACTTCCAACACTATGTTGAATAGAAGTGGCGAGAGAGGGCATCCCTGTCTTGTGCCAGTTTTCAAAGGGAATGCTTCCAGTTTTTGCCCATTCAGTACGATATTGGCTGTGGGTTTGTCATAAATAGCTCTTATTATTTTGAGATACGTCCCATCAATTCCTAATTTATTGAGAGTTTTTAGCATGAAGGGTTGTTGAATTTTGTCAAAGGCCTTTTCTGCATCTATTGAGATAATCATGTGGTTTTTGTCTTTGGTTCTGTTTATATGCTGGATTACATTTATTGATTTGCGTATATTGAACCAGCCTTGCATCCCAGGGATGAAGCCCACTTGATCATGGTGGATAAGCTTTTTGATGTGCTGCTGGATTCTGTTTGCCAGTATCTTATTGAGGATTTTTGCATCAATGTTCATCAAGGATATTGGTCTAAAATTCTCTTTTTTTGTTGTGTCTCTGCCAGGCTTTGGTATCAGGATGATGCTGGCCTCATAAAATGAGTTAGGGAGGATTCCCTCTTTTTCTATTGATTGGAATAGTTTCAGAAGGAATGGTACCAGCTCCTCCTTGTACCTCTGGTAGAATTCGGCTGTGAAACCATCTGGTCCTGGACTTTTTTTGGTTGGTAAGCTATTGATTATTGTCACAATTTCAGCTCCTGTTATTGGTCTATTCAGAGATTCAACTTCTTCCTGGTTTAGTCTTGGGAGGGTGTATGTGTTGAGGAATTTATCCATTTCTTCTAGATTTTCTAGTTTATTTGCATAGAGGTGTTTGTAATATTCTCTGATGGTAGTTTGTATTTCTGTGGGATCGGTGGTGATATCCCCTTTATCATTTTTTATTGCATCTATTTGATTCTTCTCTCTTTTTTTCTTTATTAATCTTGCTAGCGGTCTATCAATTTTGTTGATCCTTTCAAAAAACCAGCTCCTGGATTCATTTATTTTTTGAAGGGTTTTTTGTGTCTCTATTTCCTTCAGTTCTGCTCTGATTTTAGTTATTTCTTGCCTTCTGCTAGCTTTTGAATGTGTTTGCTCTTGCTTTTCTAGTTCTTTTAATTGTGATGTTAGGGTGTCAATTTTGGATCTTTCCTGCTTTCTCTTGTGGGCATTTAGTGCTATAAATTTCCCTCTACACACTGCTTTGAATGCATCCCAGAGATTCTGGTATGTTGTGTCTTTGTTCTCGTTGGTTTCAAAGAACATCTTTATTTCTGCCTTCATTTCGTTATGTACCCAGTAGTCATTCAGGAGCAGGTTGTTCAGTTTCCACGTAGTTGAGCGGTTTTGAGTGAGATTCTTAATCCTGAGTTCTAGCTTGATTGCACTGTGATCTGAGAGACAGTTTGTTATAATTTCTGTTCTTTTACATTTATTGAGGAGAGCTTTACTTCCAAGTATATGGTCAATTTTGGAATAGGTGTGGTGTGGTGCTGAAAAAAATGTATATTCTGTTGATTTGGGGTGGAGAGTTCTGTAGATGTCTATTAGGTCTGCTTGGTGCAGAGCTGAGTTCAATTCCTGGGTATCTTTGTTGACTTTCTGTCTCGTTGATCTGTCTAATGTTGACAGTGGGGTGTTAAAGTCTCCCATTATTAATGTGTGGGAGTCTAAGTCTCTTTGTAGGTCACTCAGGACTTGCTTTATGAATCTGGGTGCTCCTGTATTGGGTGCATATATATTTAGGATAGTTAGCTCTTCTTGTTGAATTAATCCCTTTACCATTATGTAATGGCCTTCTTTGTCTCTTTTGATCTTTGTTGGTTTAAAGTCTGTTTTATCAGAGACTAGGATTGCAACCCCTGCCTTTTTTTGTTTTCCATTTGCTTGGTAGATCTTCCTCCATCCTTTTATTTTGAGCCTATGTGTGTCTCTGCACGTGAGATGGGTTTCCTGAATACAGCACACTGATGGGTCTTGAGTCTTTATCCAATTTGCCAGTCTGTGTCTTTTAATTGGAGCATTTAGTCCATTTACATTTAAAGTTAATATTGTTATGTGTGAATCTGATCCTGTCATTATGATGTTAGCTGGATATTTTTCTCGTTAGTTGATGCAGTCTCTTCCTAGTCTCGATGGTCTTTACATTTCGGTATGATTTTGCAGTGGCTGGTACCGGTTGTGCCTTTCCATGTTTAGCGCTTCCTTCAGGAGCTCTTTTAGGGCAGGCCTGGTGGTGACAAAATCTCTCAGCATTTGCTTGTCTGTAAAGTATTTTATTTCTCCTTCACTTATGAAGCTTAGTTTGGCAGGATATGAAATTCTGGGTTGAAAATTCTTTTCTTTAAGAATGTTGAATATTGGCCCCCACTCTCTTCTGGCTTGTAGGGTTTCTGCCGAGAGATCCGCTGTTAGTCTGATGGGCTTCCCTTTGATGGTAACCCGACCTTTCTCTCTGGCTGCCCTTAACATTTTTTCCTTCATTTCAACTTTGGTGAATCTGACAATTATGTGTCTTGGAGTTGCTCTTCTCGAGGAGTATCTTTGTGGCGTTCTCTGTATTTCCTGAATCTGAATGTTGGCCTGCCTTGCTAGATTGGGGAAGTTCTCCTGGATAATATCCTGCAGAGTGTTTTCCAACTTGTTTCCATTCTCCCCGTCACTTTCAGGTACACCAATCAGACGTAGATTTGGTCTTTTCACATAGTCCCACATTTCTTGGAGGCTTTGCTCATTTCTTTTTATTCTTTTTTCTCTAAACTTCCCTTCTCGCTTCATTTCATTCATTTCATCTTCCAGGGCTGATACCCTTTCTTCCATTTGATCGCATCGGCTCCTGAGGCTTCTGCATTCTTCACGTAGTTCTCGAGCCTTGGTTTTCAGCTCCATCAGCTCCTTTAAGCACTTCTCTGTATTGGTTATTCTAGTTATACATTCTTCTAAATTTTTTTCAAAGTTTTCAACTTCTTTGCCTTTGGTTTGAATATCCTCCCGTAGCTCGGAGTAATTTGATCGTCTGAAGCCTTCTTCTCTCAGCTCGTCAAAGTCATTCTCTGTCCAGCTTTGTTCCGTTGCTGGTGAGGAACTGCGTTCCTTTGGAGGAGGAGAGGTACTCTGGTTTTTAGAGTTTCCAGTTTTTCTGCTCTGTTTTTTCCCCATCTTTGTGGTTTTATCTACTTTTGGTCTTTGATGATGGTGATGTACAGATGGGTTTTTGGTGTGGATGTCCTTTCTGTTAGTTTTCCTTCTAACAGACAGAACCCTCAGCTGCAGGTCTGTTGGAGTACCTGGCCGGCCGTGTGAGGTGTCAGTCTGCCCCTGCTGGGGGATGCCTCCCAGTTAGGCTGCTTGGGGGTCGGGGGTCAGGAACCCACTTGAGGAGGCAGTCAGCCCGTTCTCAGATCTCCAGCTGCGTGCTGGGAGAACCACTGCTCTCCTCACAGCTGTCAGACAGGGACATTTAAGTCTGCAGAGGTTACTGCTGTCTTTTTGTTTGTCTGTGCCCTGCCCTCAGAGGTGGAGCCTACAGAGGCAGGCAGGCCTCCTTGAGCTGTGGTGGGCTCCACCCAGTTCAAGCTTCCAGGCTGCTTTGTTTACCTAAGCGAGCTTGGGCAATGGCGGGCGCCCCTCCCCCAGCCTCGCTGCCGACTTGCTGTTTGATCTCAGACTGCTGTGCTAGCAATCAGCGAGACTCCGTGGGCGTAGGACCCTCTGAGCCAGGTGTGGGCTATACTCTCCTGGGGCACCGTTTCCTAAGCCCGTCGGAAAAGCACAGTATTCGGGTGGGAGTGGCCCGATTTTCCAGGTGCCGTCTGTCACCCCTGGAAGGGGAACTCCCTGACCCCTTGCGCTTCCCGAGTGAGGCAATGCCTCACCCCTGCTTCGGCTGGCGCACGGTGCGCTCACCCACTGACCTGTGCCCACTGTCTGGCACTCCCTAGTGAGATGAACACGGTACCTCAGATGGAAATGCAGAAATCACCCGTCTTCTGCGTCGCTCACGCTGGGAGCTGTAGACCGGAGCTGTTCCTATTCGGCCATCTTGGCTCCTCCTGAATTTTCTTAAATACTGCTGGTCTTTGATTTTTCTGTTAGCATTTCTTTTTGAAGAAATAAATTAAAAATTTTCTGTAATTATAGAGTATTTACTTTGGCAAAGAAAGAAAGTTTTTTCTCTTGCAGTGAATGTCAGATTCTGTTTAGAAGAGCTCTGCCTCTAAAAACTGCATGAGAATGGGGATGTGGGGGTGTGGGGAATGGTAGTGATGGTTGTTGGCAGGAATGAGTATTGGGTGACCTACATGCTGTCTGGATGCATTATTATGTTTCAATCAGCCAGTTTGTTTTCTGGGTATGGTGACAGGGCCCACATTCTTCAGGTGAGCTGAGTTGACAGAGACTGCCCTTTAGTTTGACCCAATGCACGTTTTTAGTTTTTTCTTATATTTTTGTGATATACCTACAATATTTGCTTCTAGATTTAGGGAGGTCCAAATATCAGAGTCATTTACTGTAAGTGTGGAAAAATTCCCAGCTGATTTTTCTTCTATTAATTACTTTCCCAAAGAAAATAATCTTCCTTTATCTTCCACTGGCTTTGATTTTGAGGTTATTCCTTGACTCCACTAAGAAAACTCACTGTGAGGTTTTTGTCACCTACCTCAAAAAACTGGTGTTGCGAATTAAATGTAATAATGCATATAGAGAACTTAGCCCATAAGTACTTATTAACTATTTGTGTTACTGTAGATTTGGTTGTTTATGGCTATTATATCATTTACTAAATATAGGTACCAGAAAAATAGTAGTTTCAGATATTAAAGTGAATAATTCTTCCTTTAAGTAAACTGCTGAATAAGCACTTAGAACATCCCTGTGTATGCCACAGTTGTTTCCTGTTGCTGAAAACATAAATGATCTAATTTTGGCAAACAAGATTATGTTAAGCTGGGTTTAAACACATTCACATTTTGTAGAGAAAACTGACCACAAAATTATATGGTCATATTGCATGGGCATAAACACCTGAAATTGGTTTTTCGAACATAAGTATAAAAAAGCAATCTTTGATATTCAAAGCTTTATTTATGAGTCATTCTTTTTCATATTAAAAATAACCTCCATTTTGAAAGTTTCAGCTTTTGATTTAATTCTAAACATAGGCAATGTTCTAAGTTTTTATTTTAACAAAAGATATAGATTCTAGGAAAATGTCTTTATTTCAGGCACTCTAAAATGTTTGTTCTTGGTATATGATTCATATTAATTAGTACTGGAGGCAAAAGCAATAACCAGAGAAGGCATTAGAGAAAATAATTCAGTTCAATCTCTATTTTTAGTTTGAACTGCAACTGTAATGGAAAAAACAAGAGGTATAGAAGGAAATGTAATCCCGAAACATTAATGACTAAGATTCTGAATTTATTTTACATACTAAGTGCTTTTAGTTAGGTGAGCTGATGTTTCCTGTCAATATAAATGTTCACATGAGATAAGGGAGAATACAAATTGATGTATCCAAATATCGCCACTTTTACTAGTTTTATCTCTACTTATGTAAAGTCAAATGATTATTCCAAAAAGTATATGTAAAAAGCTTAACCACAACTATCTACATATCCTTAATATCCCCTTAATATATTTTCCATTGTAATTGAAGTATAATTTACATTCAACTATAAAACAATGTATTTTTAGTTTACACATCAAGGAGTTTCAGTAAATTTGTAAAATTCTGCAACTATAATCACAACCACCTTTCAGAATAATTAAATCACCCCCAAAATGCCTTCCAATCCTTTTATATTTAATCTCCATCCCCACCACCATGTCTAGATAAAATGTTGATCTATCGTTGCTGTAGTAGTTTTGCTTTTACTAGAAATTTCATATACATGGAATTATTCAATAAGTGATTGTCTCTAGCTTCTTTCAATTAACACAATATTTTTTAAAGTTATCCATATTGCTGCACTTATGAATAGTTTGCTATTTCTTTATTCTAAGTAGTATTTTATTGCATGAACATACCATATTTTATCTATTTGACATTGAATGAATAGTTGCATTATTCCAGTTTTGGGCTACTGGATACTGCAGGAGTAAGGTGGTATCTCATTGTGGTTTTAATTTGCATTTGGCTGATGATTAGTGATGCTGAGCATTTCTTCAGAACAGATGTGTTTATCACATATCTGTATATCTTCTTTTGAGAAATAGCTATTGATATGGTTTGGCTGTGTCCCCACCCAAATCTCATCTTTAATTGTAGCTCCCATAATTCCCATGTGTCATGGGAGGGACCTGGTGGGAGGTAATTGAATCATGGGGGTGGATCTTTTCCCTACTGTTCTGGTAGTGAACGAGTCTCATGAGATCTCTTGGTTTTATAAATAGGAGTTTCCCTGCACAAGCTCTCTCTTCTCTTCTGCCTGCTTCCCCCTTGCTTTCTACCATGATTGTGAGGCCTCCCCAGCCCTGTGGAACTGTGAGTCAATTAAACCTCTTTCCTTTAAAATTACCCAGTCCCAAATATGTCTTTATTAGCAATGTGAGAACAGACTAATACATCTATTTATGTATTTTGCCTACTTTTGGGTGGGGTTATTTTATTTATTTATTTTTTCCTGGTGATTTGTTTGAATTCCTTACAGATTCTGGATACTAGTCCTTTGTTGGATACATAGCTTGCAAATATTTTCCTCCATTCTGTAGGGTGTACTTTTATTTGGCCGATAATTTTTTTCATTGTACAGAAGCTTTTCAGTTTGATTAGGTCCCACTTATTTATTTTTGTTTTTGTTGCATTTACTTTAGGGTCTTAGTCATGAATTCTTTGCCCTGGCCCTTGTTTAGAAGACATTTCCAATGTTGTCGTCTAGAATTTTTTTGGTGTCAGGCCTTATATTTAAGTCTTTGATCCATCTTGAATTAATTTTTGTATATGGTGAGAGATAGTGACCTAGTTTTTTTTTCTTCTACATGTGGTGTACCAGTTTTCCCAGCACTGTTTATTAAATATTGTGTCCATTATCCAATTTATGTTTTTGTATGCTTTGTTGAAGGTCAGTTGGCTGTATGTATTTGGCTTTATTTCTGGGTTTTCTATTCTGCTCCATTGGTCTATGTGCCTACTTTTCCATTGGTCTGTGTGCCTACTTTCATACCAGGACCATGCTATTCTGGTAACTATTGCCTTGTAGTATAGTTTGAAATCTGGTAATGTGATGCCTCCAGATTTGTTCTTTTTCCTTAGGATTGCTTTGTCTATTTAGGCTATTTAGTGTTTCCATATGAATTTTGGGATTGTTTTTTCCAATTCTGTGAAAAATGATATTGGTATTTTGATGGGAATTGCATTGAATCTGTAGATTGCTTTTGGCAATATGGTCATTTTTACAATATTGATCAATGCTACTGATTTGTATACAGTGATTTTGTAACCTGGGGCTTTACTGAATTTATTTATCAAATGTTAAGAGTCTTTTGGATAAGTCTTTAGGAGTTTCTAAGTATACATTCATATCATCTGCAAACAGTGATAGTTTGACTTCCCCTTTTCAAATTTCGATGCCCTTTATTTCTTTCTCTTGCCTAGCTGCTCTGGCTAGTACTACCAGAACTATGTAATGTAGGAGTGGTGAAAGTGAGCATTCTTGTCTTGTTCCTATTCTCAGGGGGAATGCTTTCAACTTTTCCCCATTCAGTATGACATTGGCTATAGATTTGTTACATATGGCTTTTATTATTTTGAGGTAGGTCCCTTCTATGCATAGTTTGTTAAGAATTTTTATCACAAAGGGTGCTGGATTTTGTCAAATGCTTTTTCTGCGTCTATGGAGATGATCATTTGGTTTTGTTTTTAATTCTGTCTATGTGATATATTACATTTACTGACTGGCATATATTAAATCATTCCTGCATCCCTGGGATGAAAACCACTTGATCATGATGAATTATATATATATAGACAGAGAGAGGGAGAGGAGAGAGAGAGAGAGAGAGAGACCCCCTCTCTGTTTCCCAGGCTGGAGTGCAGTGGTGTGATCTTGGCTCACTGCAACCTCCACCTCCCCGGTTCAAGCTATTCTCTTGCCTCACTATCCTGAGTAGCTGGAATTACAGGCACACACCACCATGCCTGGCTAATTTATTTTTTATTTTTTATTTTATTTTTAGTAGATATGAGGTTTCATCATTTTGGCTAGGCTGGACTCAAACTCCTGACCTAAGGTGATCTGCCTGCCTCAGCCTCCCAAAGTGCTGTGATTACAGGCGTAAGCCACTGCACCTGGCCACAATTATATTTTTAATGTGCTGTTGGATTCAGTTAGCTAGTATTTTTTTGAGAATTTTTGAATCTGTGTTCATCAAGGAGATTGGTCTGTAGTTTTCTTTTTTGTTGTTTTTTTTTTCTGGTTTTGTTATCAAGATAATATGAGCTTCATAAATGATTTAGGGAGGACTCCTTCTTTCTTCATCTTTTGGAATAGTTTCAATAGGATTGGTAACAATTCTGCTTTGAATGCCTGGTGGAATTCAGCTGTGAATTAATCTGGTCCTGGACTTTTATTTGTTGGCAATGTTAAATTATTGAGTGTATCTCATTGCTTGTTATTGGTCTGTTCAAGGATTCTATTTCTTCCTGATTTAATCTAGGAAGGTTGTATGTTTCCAGCAATTTTTGCATTTCCTCTAGGTTTTCTAGTATGTGCACATAAAGGTGTTCATAGTGGTCTCAAATGATCTTTCGTATTTCTGTGGTGTCAATTATTATGTCCCTAGTTTCTTTTTTTTTTCTTTTCTTTTCTCTTTTTCTTTTTTTTTTTTTTTTGAGATGGAGTCTCATTCTGTCACCCAGGCTGGAGTACAGTGGCACTATCTCGGCTCATTGCAACCTCCACCTCCTGGGTTCAAGCAATTCTCCTGCCTCAGCATTCTGAGTAGGTGGGAGTAAAGGCGCCCGCTACCACGCCCAGCTAATTTTTGTATTTTTAGTAGAGATGGAATTTTACCATGTTGGCCAAGCTGGTCTCAAACTCCTGACCTAGGTGATCTGCCTGCCTAGACTTCCCAAAGTGCTGGGATTACAGGCGTGAGCCACCACACCCGGTCCCCAGTTTCATTTCTTCTTGAGCTTATTGGATCTTCTCTTCTATGCTTGATTAATCTAGCTAATGATCTGTTGATTTATTTTTTCAAAAAAACAGCTTTGTGTTTCATTGATCTTTTGTATTTTTTTGTTTAAATTTCATTTAGTTCTCCTCTGATCTTTTTAATTTTTTTTCTAGCTTTAGGTTAAGTTTGTTCTTATTCTACCAGTTCCTTGAGGTGTAATATTAGCTTGTCAATTTGTACTTTTTCATACTTTTGATTAAAGCATTTAGTGCTATGAACTTTCCTCTGAGCAGTGTTTTTGCTGTATCCCAGAGGTATTGATAACTTGTCACATTATTATTATTCAATTAAAATATTTGTTAAATTTCCATCTTGATTTTTTTCTTCAACTTTTATTTTAAGTTCCAGAGTACATGTGCAGGATGTGCAGGTTTGTTACATAGGTAAATGTGTGCCACGATGGTTTGCTGCATAGATCAACCCATCACCTAGGTATGAAGCCCAGCACCATTATCTGTTCCTCCTGAAGCTCTACCTCTCCCACTTCCCACCAACAGGCCCCAGTATATGTTGTTCTCCACCATGTGTTCATGTTTCCTCACCATTCAGCTCCCACTTATAGGTGAGAACATGTGGTGGTTGGTTTTCTGTTCCTGTGTTAGTTTGCTGAGGATAACGGCTTGAGCTCTATCCATGTTGCTGCAAAGAATATAATTTCATTGCTTTTTATGGCTGCATAGTATTCCATGGTATATATGTACCACATTTTCTTTATCCAGTCTATTGTTGATGGGCATTTGGGCTGATTCCATGTCTTTGCTATTATGACTAGTGCTGCAATGAACATACACGTGCATGTATCTTTATAATAGCATGATTTATGTTACTTTGGGTATATACCCAGTAAAGGCATTGCTGGGTCAAATGGTATTTCTGCCTCTAGATCTTTGAGAAATCCCCACACTGTCTTCCACAATGGTTGCACTAATTTACATTACCACCAACAATCTAAAAGCATTCCTTTTTCTCTGAAACCTCACCAGCATCTGTTGTTTCTTGACTTACTAATAGTTGCCATTCTGTCTGGCATGAGATGGTGTCTCATTGTGGTTTTGATTTGCGTTTCTCTAATGATGAGTGATGTTGACCTTTCTTCGTATGTTTATTGGCTGCAGGAATGTCTTCTTTTGAGGAATGTCTGTTCATGGCCTTTGCCCACATTTTGATGGGGGTTGGTTTTTTTTTTTGTAAATTTAGTTAAGTTCCTTATAGACTCTGGATATTAGACTTTTGTCAGATAGATAGGTTGCAAATATTTTCTACGATTCTGCAGTTGTCTGTTCACTCTGAGTATAGTTTATTATGCTGTGCAGAAGCTCTTTAGTTTAATTAAATCCCATTTGTCAATTTTTGCTTTTCTTGCAATTGCTTTTGGTGTTTTCCTCATGAAATCTTTGCCCATGCCTATGTCCTGAATGGTATTGCTTAGATTTTGTTCTAGGGTTTTTATAGTTTTGGGTTTTACATTTAAGTCTTTAATCTATCTTGAGTTAATTTTTATATAAGGTGTAAGAAAGAGGTTCCATTTAAATTTTCTGCGTATGGCTAGCCAGTTCTCCCAGCACCATTTATTAAACACGAATCATTTCCTCATTGCTTGTTTTTGTCAAATTTGTCAAAGATAAGATGGTTATAGGTGTGCAGTCTTATTTCTGAATTCTCTATTCCATTTCATTGGTTTATGTTTGTGTTTTTGTACTAGTATCTGCTGTTTTGCCTTCTTTCCTTTTTTTTTTTTTTCTTTTTTTGAGTTGGAGTCTCACTCTGTCGCCCAGGCTGCAGTGCAGTGGTGCGATCTCGGCTCACTGCAAGCTCCACCTTCTGGGTTCATACTATTCTCCTGCCTCAGCCTCCAGAGTAGCTGGGACTACAGGCACCTGCCACCATACCTGGCTAATTTTTTTTGTATTTTTAGTAGAGACGGGGTTTCACCATGTTAGCCAGGATGGTCTTGATCTCCTGACCTCGTGATCCACCCACCTTGGCCCCCCAAATTGCTGGGATTACAGGTGTGAGCCACCACGCCTGGCCTGTTTTGCTTTCCGTAGCCTTGTAGTGTAGTTAGAAGTCAGGTAGTGTGATGCCTTCAGCTTTGTTCTTTTTGCTTTGAATTGCCTTGAGTATATGGGCTCTTTTTTGGTTCCATATGAATTTTAAAGTAGATTTCTCTAGTTCTATGAAGAATGTCAGTGGTAGTTTAATGGGAATAGCATTGAATTTATAAGTTACTTTGGGCTATATGGCCATTTTCATGATATTGAGTCTTCCTATTGATGAGCATGGAATGTTTTTCCATTTGTTTTTGTCCTCTCTGATTTCCTTGAGCAGTGCTTTGTAATTCTCCATGGCGAGGTCATTCACCTCCCTTGTTAGCTCTATTTCTAGGCGTTTTATTCTCTTTGAATTATAACAATTGTGAATGGAAAGTTCATTCATTATTTGGCTCTCTGCTTGCCTTTCGTTGGTGTATAAGAATGCTAGCAATTTTTGCACATTGATTTTGTATCCTAAGACTTTGCTGAAGTTGCTTATCAGCTTAAGAAGCTTTTGGGCTGAGTCAATGGGGTTTTCTAGATATAGGATCATGTCATCTGCAAACATGGATAATTTGACTTCTTCTTTTCCTATTTGAATACACTTCATTTCATTCTCTTGCCTGATTGCCCTGGCCAGAACTTCCAATACTAAGTAGAATAGTAGTGGTGAGATAGGGCATCCTTGTCTTGTGCTGGTTTTCAAGGGGAAAGCTTCCAGCTTTTGCCCATTCAGTATGATATTGGCTGTGGATTTATCATAGATAACTCTTAGTATTTTGAGGTATGTTTCTTCAAAACCTAGTTTATTGAGATTTTTTAACATGAAGCCATGTTGAGTTTTATCAAAGGCCTTTTCTGCATCTATTGAAATAATCATGTGGTTATTGTCTTTATTTCTGTTTATGTGATGAATTACATTTACTGATTTGTGTATGTTGAACCAGCCATGCATCCCAGGGATAAAGCCAACTTGATCATGGTAGATAAGTTTTTTGATGTGCTGCTGATTCGGTTTACCAGTATTTTGTTGAGGATTTTTGCGTTGATGTTCGTCAGGGATATTGGCTGAAGCTTTTCGTTGTTGTTGTATCTCTGCCAGGTTTTGATATCAGGATGATGCTGGCCTCATAAAATGAGTTAGGGAGGAGTCCCTCCTTTTCAATTGTTTGGAATAGCTTCAGAAGAAATGGTACCAGCTGCTCTTCGTACCCCTGGTAGAATTCGGCTGTGAATTCACCTGGTCCTGGCCTTTCTTTTGTTTGTGAGCTACTTATTATTGCCCCAATTTCAGAATTCATTATTTGTCTATTCAGGGATTCAGTTTCTTCCTGGTTCAGTCTTGGGGGGGTGTGTGCATCCAAGAGTTTATCCACTTCTTCTAGACTTTTTTTACTTTATGTGCACAGAGGTGTTTTTTATAGTATTCTCTGATGGTTGTTCATATTTTTGTGTGGTCAGTGGTAATATCTTCTTCTTCATTTTTGATTGTGTCTCTTTGATTCTTCTCTCTTTTCTTCTCTATTATTCTAGCTAGCAGTCTATTTTATTAATTAAAAAAAAACAGCTCCTGGATTCATTGATTTTTTTGAAGGGTTTTTGGTGTATCTATCTCCTTCAGTTCCACTCTGTTCTTGGTTATTTCTTTTCTTCTGCTAGCCTTGGGGTTTGTTTGCTCTTGGTTCTCAAGTTCTTTTATTTGTGATGTTAGGTTGTTGATTTGAGATCTTTCTGGCTTTTTGATGTGGGCATTTAGTGCTGTAAATTTCCCTCTTAACACTGCTTTAGCTGCATCTCAGAGATTATGGTATGTTGTCTGTTTGTTTTCTTTAGTTTCAAAGAACGTCTTGATTCCTACCTTAATTTCATTATTTACCCAGGAGTCATTCAGAAGCAGGTTGTTCAATTTTCATGTGGTTGTGTGGTTTTGAGTTTCTTAGTCTTGATTTCTAATTTGATTGCACTGTGGTCTGAGAGACTGTTTGTTATGATTTCCTTTTTCTTTTGCATTTGCTGAGCAGTGTTTTACTTCCAGTTATATGACTAATTTTAGAATGAGTGCCATGTGGCAATGAGAATAATTTATATTTTGTTGTTTTGGGGTGCAGGGTTCTGTAGATATCTGTCATGTCCACTTGATTCAGAGCTGAGTTCAGGTTCTGAGTATCTTTGTTAATGTTCTGTCTTGATAGTCTAATATTGTCAGTATGGTGTTAAAGTCTCCCAGTATTATTGTGTGGGAGTCTAAGTCTCTTTGTAGGTCTCTAAGTACTTTCTATATGAATCTGGGTGCTCCTATGTTGGGTGCATATATATATATATATATATATATATATATATGCATATATATATATATGCATATATATATCTATATGGCGTAGTTAGCTCTTCTTGTTGAATTGAACCCTTTACCATTATGTAATGCCCTTCTTTGTCTTTTTTGACCTTTATTGGTTAAAGTCTGTTTTGTCAGAAACTAGAATTTCTACTCCTGCTTTTTTTTTGTTTTCCATTTGCTTGGTAAATTTTCCTCCATCTCTTTACTTTCAGCCTATGTGTGTCTTTGCAAGTGAGATGGGTCTCTTGAAGACAGCATACCAATGGGCCTTGATTCTATCCAGCTTGCCATTCTGTGTCTTTTAATTAGGGCATTTAACCCATTTGCATTTAAGGTTGATATTGTTATGTGTAAATTTGATTCTGTCATAACTTGCTTCTTATCAGCCATCTTGGCCCGCGTCCTCCCTCCATCTTGATTTCATTGTTAACCCAGAATCTTTTGGGAGCAGATTATTTAATTTCCATATATTAGTATGATTTTGAGAGTTCTTTTTGGGGTTTGATTTCTATTTGTATTCTGCTGTGGTGTGAGAAGATACTTGATTGAATTTCAATTTTTGAAAATTTATTGAGACTTGTTTTGTTGTCTATCATATGGTCTATCTTGGAAAATGTTCCATGTGCTGATGAGAAGAATGTATATTCTGCAGATCTTGAGCAGAATATTCTGTAAATATCCATTAAGTTCATCTGTTCTAGAATGTCATTTAAGTCCACTGTTTCTCTGTTGACTTTCTGTCTTGAAGATTTGTCTAGTGCTGTCAGTGGGATACTAAAGTCTCCCACTATTATTGTTTGTCTGTCTATCTCATTTCTTAGGCCTAGTAGTAATTGTTTTATGAACCCAGAATCTCCAGTGTTTGGGTGCATAGAAATTTAGGATTATAATATCATCTTGTTGAATTTATCCTTTTGTCATTATATAGTGACTTTCTTTGTCTTTTTTTTTTTTTTCTGTTGTTGCTTTGAAGTCTGGTTTGTCTGATATAAAAACAGCTTACTCAGCTGGGTGTGTGGCTCACACCTGTAATCCCAGCACTTTGGGAAGCCAAGGCGGGTGGATCACCTGAGGTCTGAGGTCAGGAGTTCAAGACCAGCCTGGCCAACATGGTGAAACCCCATCTCTACTAAAAAATACAAAAATTAGCCAGGTGCAGTAGCATGCACCTGTAATCCCAGCAACTCAGGAGGCTGAGGCAGGAGAATCACTTGAACCCGGGAGGCAGAGGTTGTGGTGACCCGAGTGCTCCACTGCACTCTAGCCTGGGCAATAGAGCAAGACTCCATCTCAAAAAAAAAAAAAAAAAAAATAGCTTACTCCTGCTCACTTTTGACTTCCGTTTGCGTGGGATACCTTTTTCCACCCTTTCAACTTGAGTTTATATGAATTCCTCTGTGTTAGGTGAGTCTCTTAAAGACAGTAACTATTTGGATTCTGATTTTTTTTTTTAATCAGTTCTGCCCTTCTGTATCTTTCAAATGGAATATTTAGGCCATTTACATTCTACAGTAATATTGAGATGTGAGGTACTATTCTCTGCATTAAATTGATTTTTACCTAGCTTTTTACTGTTTTGTGTTCTTGTTTTATAGACCCTGAGAATTTCAACCTTTCAAGATGTTCTATTTTGTGCATATTAGGCATTTGTTTAAAGGATTTGTATTCCTGTTAGGACTTTTGTAGTGCTGGTTTAGTAGTGACAAATCCCCTCAGCTTTTGTTTGTCTGAAAATGATTTTATTTCTCCTTCATTTATTAAACTTGGTTTTGTGGGATTCAAAATTCTTGGCTGACAGTTGCTCTGTTTAAGGAGGTTAAAGACAGAACCCCAATTCCTTCTGGCTTATAAGGTTTCTGCTGAGAAGTCTGCAGATAGGTTTTTCCTTGTAGTTTACCGGATGTTTTTGTCTACTGCTTTTAGAATAGAACTGCATTTTAATATTTCCCAAGGTTGTTTTAAAATTCTCTTTATGATTTCCTCTTTGACACCTAGGGTATTTAAGTATATGGTTTTAAAAAAATTTCTGGGATTTCCCATTTTTTTGTTATTGATGTCTAACCTAATTTCATTGTGCTCACAGAATGTCTTTTATTTAAGCTATTGAAAAATCTTAAATGCCTTTTATATGGTCTATACTGAAGAATGTTCTAGGTAAACTTGAAAAGACTGTGGATTGTATTTTTGTTATGTGGATTTTATTATACAAATCAATTCAATCAACTTTAATAATGTTAAAGTTTCCCATGTTCTTACTGGTTTTCTGTCTTTTTAGTCTGTCAAATTTACTGTATTATTTTGGAACTGTTGTCATGATATTGTCATTATGAAATATCTCTCTATACATTTAAAAATATTCCTGTCTTAAAGTCTACATTGTCTGACATTAATATATCTACACCAGTTCTTATTGTTTTGACTGAATGATGTCTTTTTTATTCCTTTATTTTATGTTTTTGTGGCTCTGAACTTAAAATCCTTCTTTTTTGGATTACCTATAATTGTATCTTGACTGTTTTATTCAGTTTGGCAATCTCTGAGTTGGCATTTTGAAGCATTTAGTATATTTACATTCAAGATAATTAATATAAGTTTTGAAATAAGGTTTTTGCCATTTTTTATTTGGTTTCTAGATGCCTTGCTGTGATTTATATCATTATAGTTTCTATTTTGGTTTTGATGCCTCTGCCTTGAGAGTGGCCATATGATTTAGCGCTGTCCTAATCAGAAATTCCAGGAATTTTGTTGTGGACATTTATAATGTGTCTTTCACGAGATGTTTTTTTTTAACCCTGGCAGATGGCCTAATGCTTAAATGTCTCACCCATAACCAGGTGTCTTTTTCACAGGAAAATTGTTTATACTGTCAGACCCCTTTGTAGCTTTTGTCTGACCAGTGTTCAGTTTCTTCTTTCCAAGAATAAAACTACTCTCTAAGAGATAACACTGACCAGAAAGGTTAGGTTTAGATTTAGGTGGGTTGGTTAAATAAGACACAATGAGGAAGCAAAAACAAAATGCATGAAACTGAAGAAAGATATTACTTACAAATCCCAGAAAGATTAGAGGTGCTGATATGGGGGCCATGGGAAGTCCAGATGTGGCAGGGAACTCAAGCAGTGAATAGGAAGCAGGAGAGGACCTGTGGAACTACACCTTCATTAAGGTCCATGATCATCATCCCTTAGACATTCACACAGGAGTTGTGATTAGCTGTTTTAAAGATGGAGTGTGAAGGGAGAAGTCATTTACATAATTCTGGCATTAAACATTAGGTTTTATCATACTCAGTAGCTGTGGGTGGTTTGGTTGTTGAGTCAATGGGATAAGGAACAAGTGGACTATATTGCAAACAATCACATGGGGAGGGGAAGTTTTAAGCCAAAGGTGACAGGTACAACTGAGTTTTAAGCAACCTATGTCAAACTAAAAAATGGATGTCAAGGAAGTAACTTCATTAAAGAAATTTATGACATGTCTCATATCTTTGTTATTCCTAACATTTTTACTCTTGTTTCTGCTTTATTTTGTGTTAAACAAATATTTTTAGTGTATCATTTTATTTTCTGAATTTTTAGCTATATATATATATATATCACTGAATTTTTTCTTTTGCAGGGACTGCAATATGCTTCTTTGATTTAATCATAGTTTATTTTAGGCTAGCAGTCTCCTAATTCTGGTAAATTATAGGAATTATGTCTAGCATAGCTGTATTTTGTCATTTTTGTGCTATTATTGTCATTTATATTTCATCTAGATTTGTTAAAAATTCAAAAATACTGTGCAATATTATCCATTAATTATGTGTCGCTTAAACAAATTTAATAATGTTTAATGGTAACAACTTTGAATTGTTTTATTTTTGTGAAGGTAATTCCTTCTTTTTTTTTAAACTTAAATGAAAAAATCTCTTTCAAAGCATGCTGTCACTGATATGTCTGCTCAGTTATTTTTTTAACATTTTTATTTTTAATTATAGTTCTCAAAAGGTCACACATGTGACTATGTTTAGTTTTTAGCCAATAATGTGTGCAAATTTTGATAAGACATTCATGCCTCAAGGCTTTCCTTCTCTGTGAACTCAATTATATGTACCTGGAGAAATTTATTCAAAGTTGCAGCCAATTCTCAAGTCTTCATTGGCTTTTTTTTTTTTTTTAACCAGAATCTCTCAGATCTCTCTCAAGCATTTATAATTTAAAGTTAGCTCGGGATATACAGGGACCTTATTTAAGAACTTGTATGCTACTCTCACTTCCACAATTTCTAAATTAATTTTTACTTGTTCTGCTGCTTGTCCTGCCCTGAAAAACAGAGCTGGCTTCTGAGATAGTTCTTCACTGGAAGCCATGAAATCCATGGGTCACTCTACTTCTTCTCAGATTAAACCCTCCACCTCTGGTGACAAAGCTGCTGGTTTTGTGACCAGCCATAAAGGAGTAAATACATAGTGTTCACCTGGAGGGCTGGCAGTAGGGAAAATGGGAGCCATTATAAGCAAGAAGTACATTAACTTCATTCTTGCCCAATGACGTAGCAGTTTATCAAGGAGGAATCCTCTTCAGTTCTTGCCAGCCTATGCTTAACTTTGCTGTTTAAGTTTCATTGAAATGGTTGTTTTTCGAAATAGGTAAAGTTCATGTCTTCCTGAGCTGTTCAACAATGACCATCTAATGTTATCAAGTTAGCAACAAATCAGTAGGTAGATGTAAGGAAAGTGACACTTGGAGATACTAAAGGCATCTTGAATGTATTTTAGCCTTTGGGTTCTATAGGAATTTTCTGAAAGCTGTTGACCTTTTGAGCAAACATTGCAAAATAATAATTCTGTGCATAGGTTCTAAGAGTTAGTTACCTAAAGTGACACTAAAAATTACCGATGGATTTAAACAATGAGACAACTGCAGAAAGTATGTGGCCAACAAAAAGAACTGTAATTTGAATAGCAATAATGACTGGACTTGGAAGACTTTAGGATTCAAAAGTGCTGGCCTATGTATCATCCATCTTTGAGAGAGAATACTAGAAGTCTCCATTATCTAATTAATATAAAAATGAAGGCAAATTCTTGACCTTAGGTTGTCATTTATAAATGTAGGGAAATATTTTTAATATAGAGTTTGAAAGTCTTTTGTAGTCTCAAGTAAAAATACAAAAAGACAAAAGATCATGATATTTTAGAGTAAGTATGACCTGAGGAGATGAATTTTAAAATAAATTTGAAACAAAAAAAGAAAATTAAAAATATTTAATATCGATCACAGCTTTGCTTTGAACTAGTACATCACTGGGGAAAGGCGAAATCAATGGGTGTGTGTCCAACAACTGAAGGGAAAGTGGAAGTAAATCACAGGAATGTCAGTTCTTAGATAATGTAAAGTTGAGTAACTAAAAATATTCAATTTGTCCAATGATCAAACCCTTTCTAGAATGAGCAGGCCAAGTCAGATTTTTTTGAATTCTATAAAGACTGGACTTCCTGGAGTGGTTTGCCTGGTTCTTTAAACTGCCTTATCACACTTTGTCAAACTGCAAGACAATTAGGTTGTCTTTTTTTTTTTTTTTTTTCAAAAGTTAAGATTGATAGAGATTATTTTGCTTGTAATTAAAATATTAAGTTAAATTAAACTAATCCAATTTTTATAACATCACACAAACATAAGCTTCTCAAAGTGGAAAGTCATGTTTCCATTAGATGTTGGTTTCAGCTAAGCATGAACAACTAAAATGAATTTAAAAAGCTCACTGTCATTTGTTCAGTTTGCTAGGATTCATTTTTATCCAGTGCAAATAAAGTTGAAATTCATACAATTACCTAAAATATTTGCAAATGATGTGGTATTGTCTAGATTGGGGCAAGAGAGTCCTGGAAATAAGCCACAGCTATGACCCTTGGAAGCTTTATTTTTTGACAATTTTTAAACCTCATTATAACTTAGTTCCCTAATATAAATGTGAATGAAAGTACTTACCTTCTAGAGTTATTTTACAAATTCTTAAGATAATTTATTTGATTCATTAACTACATTTTGGGCATTTAACAAGCATTGTCCCCTTTGCCACTAAGAACCCAGAACTATGAGAAAAACTGGTGAAATGTTTAACGAGATGCCATGTTTCAAAAATTAGAAATGGACAAACAAGACAAAACTAACGTCACCTGCAGAGTCTGCAAAAGGTGACTGGAACTACTTATGCCATCTCTTTACACTTGGAATAGAATTGAGTGATTGAAACTATACACCAGTAGCTGTGTGATCTTTATGCAAGTGGGGACATATCAATCATATTGCCTTCTATTTCAGTGAGAGCTAATATATAAAATTTTTAATTTAGGATTTATTTTGGCCAGGCGCGGTGGCTCACGCCTGTAATCCCAGCACTTTGGGAGGCCGAGGCGGGTGGATCACAAGGTCAGGAGATCGACACCATCCTTGCTAACACGGTGAAACCCTGTCTCTACTAAAAATACAAAAAATTAGCTGGGCGTGGTGGTGGGCGCCTGTTGTCCCAGCTACTTGGGAGGCTGAGACAGGAGAATGGCATGACCCCGGGAGGTGGACCTTGCAATGAGCCAAGATGGTGCCACCGCACTCCAGCCTGGGTGACAGAGCGAGACTCCTTCTAAAAAAAAAAAAAAGGTTTTATTTCTTGATGGAATAATATTGTTCTTCCTTTTCTCTTGATTATGGTACATCTAAAACATGTTAGAGATTTTTAATGTTAGGTTGTGAGAAGAAATAAAAATAGTTAGCAAATGACTGTAAACATGCTGGTATTTATACCTAAGGCTTCTTATAAAGGGATCTATTTTTTGCCGATGAGGAAGATACAGTTCACAAAAGAAATTCAAAGTCAATGCATTTTTGTTCTTTCAGACACTTTCGGGAACTTTAAAAGATGCCTACTACCATTTGTCTCTCATGAAGATGTGAACTGTGACTGGAAACAGCTCAGTCTATCACAGGTGACACAGAAAATTCCAATCACCAATTTACCGTAACATTGTGACATAATCTCTTGTCTTCTCTAGTCTGTCTAAAAATTAACACCCCACACTAAGCTTCAAAAATCACACACACACACACACACACACACACACACACACACACACACTGATAGGGTTTGGCTGCGTCCCAACCCAAAATCTCACCTTGAATTATAATCTCCATAAGCCCCACGTGCCAAGGGTGGGACCAGGTGCAGGTAATTGGATCGTGGGGACAGTTTGCTGCGTGGTATTCTTGTGATAGTGAGTGAGTCTCATGAGATCTGATGATTTTACAAGCATCTGGCATTTCCCCTGCTTGCACTCACTCTATCCTGCCACCCTGTGAAGAAGGTGCCTGCTTCTCCTTTGTCTTTAGACTTGGAATAGAATTACCATGTTTGTAAGTTTCCAGAGGCCTCCCTAGCAATGCGGAACTGTGAGTCAATTAAACCTCTTTCGTTTATAAATTACCCAGTATTGGGTATTTCTTCATAGCAGCATGAGAACGGACTAACACACACACACATACACACACACACACACACACCCTGATGTAGAAAATTCTATTTTTGGTCTAATTTTCTGGTGTAAAATGTTTAGACATACGCAGACAGCATTAAATTTATCTATAAAATGAAGTAGAAAGTTGTTAATTATATTATTAATCTGATAAATACAGAAAACCAAACCTAATAACTTAATGATTTAGGAAAATAAATTGTCAGAGACAACTGTAGTTGAAATATCTATTTTTCCATATGGCAGTATGAAACAGTGCCACACATTTTTGTCTAACCAGAATGAGAAATAGTCACTGAATGTAATTTTCTCCTAACAGTGTTTGATTATTCATCAATAAAGATGAGTATGCAAAGGTGTTTGTAATAAGCTTCAAAATGTAATTTTCAAACTTCAACATTTTTATACAAACATAAATTTTTTGGCTCAAGGATTTTTAAATATAATGCCAAATAAGCAGACACCCTTATGTTTTAGAACTGATAGATAAAACCTATTATTCTGCAGCCACTTCAAGCACAATCAATCAAACTGGCAAAATGTGTTTGAAAACAGAAGAGTAGGCAACAACATCATTTAAAATATGAAAACTATGAATGGCCATATATTATTTGAAACAAAATTACCACTTTACTTTTTATTCTTCCATATAACTTAGCTATTGAACTACAAATAACACCTATCAAAATCATAAACTGTTTTAATTAATATGGGATCATGACTCTTTGTAAAGAAAATTATTCTTAATAAAGATGAAGGGGAAACATCAATATTTTATTAAATAACATGGTTTAATAGAGTTCAGTTTTCATTAATCGCTATTCACTTGGCCTTTAGGTAATTTTTCTTTATTAAAGTTTATCTCTCATTATTTTTTTAAAATTCTCAACCAATTATATTACTTGCATAAGACCCATTCCATGAAAGAAGTCTCGTAAGCAATTCAGTCAGCTGAAGAAACACTGTAATCCAGTAGTGCTCTGATGTTGGAATAGAAGATATAAGGTTTTGATTTCTGCCTTAATCCATTATGAGGTATATGCTGGTAAAATTACTAAGCTTTCTAAGCCACAGTTTCCTCATCTTGACAATGGGCATAATACTAATTTCCTATCTCATAGGGTTACTTTAAGATTACAAAATATAATGTGTAGGAAGAAGCTATGACTGCGTTTGTAAGTATTAATCATTAAATAAATAGTTGCTGTTGCTATTTAATATAATATTTATATAATTATCATACTTTGATACATTGTGTTTCACACATCATTTTTTCCAGAAAAAATAATTAATATTTAATTAAAGTTAATTAAACTTTCTGACATACCTCTACAACACCTTTTCCTACATTATTTGGCCATATATATTTTGATTACCTCCTTATATGATAATGGATTGGTATTCACTTTTTATTTTTTTATTTTATTTTTCTCCTAGTTGTGGATGTCAGAATTCTTTTTTTTTTTTTTTTTAGATTTCAGATAATTTTCTCTTTGTATTATTATTATTATTATACTTTAAGTTCTAGGGTATATGTGCACTACCTGCAGGTTTGTTACATATGTATACATGTGCCATGTTGGTGTGCTGCACCCATTAACTCGCCATTTACGTTAGGTATATCTCCTAATGCTATCCCTCCGCCCTCCCCCCACTCCATGACAGGCCCTGGTATGTGATGTTCCCCTTCCTGTGTCCAAATGTTCTCATTTTTCAATTCCCACCTACGAGTGAGAACATGCGGTGTTTGGTTTTCTGTCCTTGTGATAGTTTGCTGAGAATGATGGTTTCCAGCTTCATCCATGTCCCTGCAAAGGACATGAACTCATCCTTTTTTATGGCTGCGTAGTATTCCACATTGTATATGTGCCACGTTTTCTTAATCCAGTCTGTCATTGATGGGCATTTGGGTTGGTTCCAAGTCTTTGCTATTGTGAATAGTGCCGCAATAAACATACGTCACACATCATTTCTTAATTATAACTCCAAGATAAAACAATACTGCATTTATTCCTGGTGCTCATTTACAATCATGACACATTGTTTTCTTTTACAACACATAAACAATTAACTTTACTATACCTAGAAATAAGATTTGAGATATTAATAAAAGATCACTATGCCACATATAAAATATAATTTATAGATATATCTGTTCAAATTTCTCTATTATTTATTTCTGTCCAAACATTTTATTCTGTCCAAAACATACTGTCCAAAAATATTTTATAGATATATATATCTTTTATAATATCAAACCTCTCTTAAATTATACCATAATAATTATATGAGAATGAGGGATAAGCATAAAAAGTAAGTTTTCTTGTGAAATGAATTGGTATAACAAAAAGTTGTGTGGTAATTTTTTTAAAAAGCTTGAAAAATAGTTTGAGACATTTTGTCACATTTAAACTATAGCTTTCTCCATTCCTGTGGAGAATTGCCATTAAGAACTTAGTTTTCTCCATTATTAATGGAAGGTTGATTGGCTGTGCATGGCAGAAATGAATTGTTCACAGAGTCATTCATTTGCATAAATAGAAATGCATTTTAAAATATATAAATAAACACATGTATATAAATATACATACATATGAGTGTGGTCTGTATTTAGAATAGCTTAAACCATGTAAGTCCAGCAAAAACTCACTACAATATAGTTTATTTCTAGAATAACTATTGAATTGCAAATGTTCATTTACCTGTAATTTATGCTATGCAGGAAAAAAAGGAACCAAGAACACATACCTATTGTATTTGTAAACTGCTCAGGATCTGAGAATTTTAGAGAGGTAGAGATTTTTAAATTCTGCTTTTCTCCTGTGAAACTTATTAATCAGAGTCATGGAATTTTCAATTAAATATAAAAGAATGTAGCAGCCCTCTGGTACATTTACTAAAAAAGGGTATGCACTTTTTTTCCTTTTTTGACTATTTTAATTCCACTTATAAGCAAAATCTATGTTTACTCTAATCCTAATCTAAACTATTTGAATGATATTAAATTAATCTTTCCAATTTGGCTATATCAATTGAACAATTTGCAGATTGGCACGTTTTTCAAGGTAAATATATTTTAATGTATTATGTATTTATATGACATTCATGTATTCTGCCTAAAGTACAGACTGTCACATAGAGTTTCATTTATTCCTTAAAAAATTAATTTAAAAAATCTATCTGATATGAATAACATGACTTTTTTTCTAAAATTAGAGGCCACTTGAAATTGTCTAAATTCCTAATTTTTGCTGCCTATTTTAAAGTTGCATTGACCAATAATTTGCAACTTGTGTAAAAAAGTTAATCAGCACCAAACATGCTACTATTGAGGAGTCTGAGGATTGGTTTTATTAGTTATGTCGATTTTGAGCTCTGAATAGATAGTGGTAGCACGTGTTCTGTGTATTCAACACTCCTATTTTATGGCTTCAGATATTTTTATTTATAGTAGCTCACAAAATTCTCAGAATGTTAAATCTCCCAAATGCTATATAAATGTAATGCTGCCAGAAAATAATTTCCATAACAGTAGGCCTCTTTGTCTATTTTTTTTAACTGATGTATCCCAGAACCTAGAACTTTTAAGCACTCATTATTTTAAGCACTCAAGAACCATTTATTGAATAAGGTAATTTATGCTCAAATAGATGCTACCTAGTGCAGCTGGAAATCAAATCATGTGTTCTGATTTAGGATAGTTTTAAAGAAAATATTTATGACTGTGACAGGCAATATTTTTTCCAAAGCAAACCACAATAATAACTTCTATCCCACAAGCTCTTCTTAAATGTGATTTTGACGCTCCTCCCATCAACAAGAAGAGTGTAGATTCTGTCTGATTGAGTCTAGACAGGCTTGTGACTTATCAGATAAGGTTATATAAGCCTACGTAGTTTTCACCTGGCTCTGTTGTTATGCAGCCATGGAATCCCTGAGGCACCATGTAAGAATTCCCAGGCTATTATGCATTGAGGAAACCCAGTTCACGGTGAGTTTATATGTGGAAATATTTCAACCCAGAACCCTAGCTGAATTCCTCATCAACCCCCAGATGGACCAGTGACAGTCCTTGAGACAGACTGCAGATACACATCACCAATATCAAGCATGGACGAGTAGACTGCTACGGATAATAGTTAGGTGAAAAGGACAAATTTCTTGGATGACATAACCTACCAAATGTGACTCAAGAAGAAATAGCTGTAACTCAATTACAATAAATCAGGTCCAGATAGTTTCACTGGGCTGTTTTAATGGCTTAATACTCATTGACTATTTCTTGTAGGCCAGAAGTTAAGTGAGTTTGGCTAGTTACTTTGCTTAAAGTCTCAAGAGGCTGAAATCAAAGTATTGGTCAGCCTGGGTTTTTATCTGGAGACTCAAGGGTGAAGGATAATCTACTTCCAGTCTTAATCAAGTTGTTGATAGAATTAAATTCTGTGAAGTCGTAGAGCTGAAGTCTCTATTTCTTTGCTCACTGTCAGACAGGGGTCATTCTTAACTGTATGAGGCTGCTCACATGCCTTGGCTCATGGTACCATCCATCTTAAAAGTCCCCAACACATCAGTGATACACTCAACAACTTGGATAGATCTCAAGTTAATTATTGTTAGCAAAAAGCCACTCTCAAAAGATCATATAATGTCTGATTCTATGTATATAAAGTTCAGAAAATGACAAAATTATAGATAGAAAGAAAACTGATTGGTGGTTGCAAGGTTTAGGAATAGGAGTTGACTATAAAGAGATATTAAGACAGAGATGTTTGTGGTAATGGAATCTGTCTTGAGTGCAGTGTTTGCAATGGTAGTAGGTTTACACATGTGACAAAATAGCATAGCACTATATAGGCAGATAGTACCAATGCTAATATCCTGGTTTTGATATGCTTCTCAAAAATGTATGCATGATCTCAGGAGTGTATAAGCCTTGTGCCTATTTTGTTTGATTCATTTGTACTTGATGTAGCTTGATGTTTATTTTAAATGATACTGTTTTTCAAATTTTGTTTCTATTGTTTCATCACAACATATAGAAATACAATTGATTGTTGTATATCGACCTTTAATTAACCTGCTAAACTCACTTATGACTCCTAGCTGTCTTTTAATAGTTCTTAACTATATATGAACAGTTATATTTGCGTTCATTTCCTTTTGCTGCTGTAACAAGTTGCTACAAATTTAGGAGCTTAAATCAACACAAACATATATGACAGTTCTGAAGGTCAGAAGTTGAAATGAGTTATGCTACACTAAAATCAAGTTGTCATCAGAGCTGATTTTTCATTTCAAAATATGAAAAATTTTTTGGCGTGTGTTTTGCATTTTCCAACATTTAGAGACTGTGCACATTCCTTGGCTCATGGCTTCCTCTGTCTTCAAAGCCAATAATGGCCAGTTGAGTCTTTCCACCTGCAGGGTCACCTTCTCACCCCTTCCACTGTCTTAACAACATTCTAAAACTGAAATTTCTGCCTCCCTCTTAATCTTTTAAAGACCCTTGAAATTATATTAGGCTCACTCAGATAATCTGAGAAAATCATGCAGTTCAAGATTCTTAATCACATTTGCAAACTCCCTTTTGCCAAGTAACATATTCTGGGAACTAGAATGTGACACTCTTTGGAGGTTCATTATTCTACCTATAGTAATATTGTATATCAATAAACACAGTTTTCTCCTTCTTTTACAAATTAT
Source organism: Pongo abelii (assembly GCF_028885655.2). Lineage (NCBI taxonomy): Eukaryota > Metazoa > Chordata > Mammalia > Primates > Hominidae > Pongo > Pongo abelii. Next base: position 86,938,772 of record NC_071996.2, read on the forward strand.
ATCTTTTTCTTTTTCCCAGCTTTATTGAAGAATAATTGATGTGCAAAAAATATACCTATCTAGAATATGTAATTTGAAGAACTTTGACATATTTGCTTTCCTGCTTGAATAATATGCATATAGTGAGCATATTTTTATGTGTTAACTTGTCATTCATTTATGTTTCCTGGAGAAGTGGCCATTCAAATATTTTCCCTTTTATACATTTAACAATTTATCATTTATCTTACAAAGTTTTTATTTTTAAACAGCTTTATCAAAATATGATTCACATACTATAAAATCCACTTATTTAAAATATAGAAAAGATGTCCATTTTCCTCAAGTTGATCTATAGAGTTAATGAATTCCAGTCAAACCCAAGCAGATATTTTTAAACATTAACAAGCTGGTTCAAAATTTATATAGAAATGCAAACTACCTAAACAATATTGAAAAGGAAGAACAGAGTTATGCAACTCTCAATACATAATTTTCAAAGTTAAGATGAAGGTTCTTCAATAACAGTAGTGAAGCATTGGCTTTGGATATTTATATATATCAGTGAAACCATCATATAAATGACTAATTAATTTTTGATAAAGACACCAAAGTAATTAAGTTGGAGACATATATTTTAAAAAATTGCGCTAGAACATATATTTATCTTTGTTAATAAAAACTCTATATTATATTATATCATATAAAAATAACAGGATGAATTCTAGATCTAAATATATGAATAAAATCTATAATACTTATTTGAAAAACACTGGAGAAATATTTGATTCCTCAAGTTAGTCAAAGATTTATTAGTAGTACACAAAAGAAAAAACCATAGAAGAAAAGAATGATTAACTTAAATATTTTAAGCATATTAACTTCAGCTAAGTAAAACACAACAAAACAAAAAAACTCTCAAGCTACGGCTTGTGAGAAAATATTTACAAATAATATATCTGAAAAAGGTGCTGTTAACTTTTAAAATGCATCAATATGAAAACGAGCAGTCAATTAAAATGCACACCAGATTGGAAACAACTCGCCAAAGAAAATATACAAATGGAAAGTAAGAATGTAAAAAAAGTTGAACCCTATTAGTTTGTAGATAATTCAAATTAAAAAACAATGAGATACCAGTATATACCCAATAGTATAAATAAAATAAAAAAGATTAACAATACCAAATGTTAGCAAGAAAATACAGCAACTGGAACTCATACATTGCTGTTGGGGATCAAAAATAGTATAGAACTGCTTTGGTAAACAATTTCTCAATTTATTATACACTTAAATATACACATACCCTAGAGCTCAGTATTCTACATGCTACAAGTTATTTATCTAAAAGAAACAAAGTGATATCTATATCTATTTATAGATATATAGTGACAAAAGGTAAGACAGTGGTTGCCCCTGGTCATTTTGGAGGAAATTAGTTGACTGTAAAGGGGTATTAGGACACAGTTCAAATTGATGCAAATATTCTTGGTTTCAGGGGTTATCTAACTATTATGGGGGCATTTAAAACTCAAACTATACACTTAAAATTAATTATCTTTATTTTATGCAACTTATACCCCAACAAAGCTAAGTAGAAAAGTAAAGCCTATATGTAACTATTTTTGAAGCATAAAAGCCATAAAACCCTCTATCTTTGGTAGATCAATTTCTTTATAATTTTTTACAAGATACTACAATTTCTAATCTAACAAAAATAATACTTGAATAAGTTATAGTTCATAGTTATTTTTTAACTCATTAGTGAATTGAAGATTTTCTAGAAACTGAAATGAATTAATTCCATAAAGTGACTAGTGTTTCCTAGGAAATAAAAGACACATATCTACGTTCATCCCTGGCAGAGTTATGAGAGAAGAAACAAATCCTTCCAATGCAGAGGTATGGCAAAACCAGCCATTTATACAGTTCCTTAGGGGTTCAAAGCTTTTTATCAAATTAATTGTATCTGATAATCTGACACAGAGCTTTCATTCTTCAATGTGTGGATTAATAAGAACCTCATCAATCTCACCAGACCTACCTTTCATCTTTTTCTTTACCATTAAAAGACTTTGCCATCTTAGGTCATGGATCTGAAACACCACTTGGCAATATACATTATTCTCAACCTGAAGCAGTGATTTTGGGTTCAGATTGAAACTCAGTCTCGCCTGACAAATTAAGGTTCACCAGCAACAAATGTACTTGGTTTTAAGAAACGAACAGGACAATTACATGTCTACAGCGTAGCAGTGTTCTCATAATTCCTGGGTGTAGCCACTGATGATTTGCACTCAGAATGTATATAATCATATGTTAAGAGAGTAGATGAGAAGAGGTCACCTGCTGAAGATTAATCCATTATCACAGCAGTCCTATATCTTTTATACATTTCTAGTAGTCCTCTCTGGGGTAGTTCTCATTCTCTAGTGTAGTTGCATCTCAACAATGATTTGTTACTCAACAAATAGTGTTGCTAATGAAATATGGATGTTTGGTCTGGTTCCTAGTAATTTAGGTGGAATTCTCATTTATCTTGGAACCAACCTAGGGATAATCCTATAAATTCTGTGAATTGATATTGTAAAAACATTGCTAAGTAGCAAATTTTTTAGAAATTCCTGGAGTTAAGGAAAAGACGTTCTAAACATTTGTTAATGCTTTCTTTTCACATAGTAAATTCCCAAGTAATATATAATTGTCTATTTGTCAAATGGTGAAAAACCCTTCTGGTACCTTTTGAAGTTCAACAATTACGGTTTAGTCTCTACCACTTTTTCAATCCACCTCACAGTAAAAATAATATTAAAACAAATTTTCAGCAAGTTCAATTTATTGCATAATTCAAGAAACACCATTTCAACTGTTTAGGTTTACTCGTTAAAAGAATGAAACTTTCACATTTCTAATGCAAATATTCTCTCTACTTGCATAGGCTTTATAATTTTAAATATAATTGACATCTACTTTCATAACAACCTTAAGATAAAGACAATTTACACCACAACTAATGAGATTCTGATTATGATACATATTCCTATTAGAAAATTAACTTTTTTTTTCAGAATGTTGTTGATGCAGCTACATTTTTATCAGAATCTGGTAGAGTTTGCCTTATATTATTCCTTGGTAATATATGTCTCAACAATTATAAATATATATGTTTCCACATCTCACACGTATACAAAGTATAGCAATATAAACTGGAATATGTTTGAAAAAAGTTTAACATTTAAATTTAATATTCTAAGGTTCCAGTGCCAACTGTGTGGTTTCCCTCTACTTAAAGTTTAAAATAAAAATGATATGGGGTATATTAAATGTGATCATTTACTACACCATCAATGAACTGTATATTGTCTTTATACAGTGAATTGATTAATCTGATGTTATCCTTAGCATACCTAAGGAAGATGAAATATAGACTTCAGATACTATTAACGGTAACTGGAATAAGAGGAACAGAAACCAATGTTCTAAGTAGTTCAAAAGGTAGTATTTGTTTTTCCACTAAAATAACTATAAACTAGTAATATAAATATAAACATATTTTAATAAGCAAATACAACAGGTATCATTAAAACATCATTTGCCTATTAGTATTTACACTTTAGGTATATGTGTTTGTGTTTGAGTGTACATACCTCTGTGTGTGATGTTTAAATAAGCTATACTGCAAAGGGTTGGCATTAGCAGAATGAAATTTCAATTCATATCAATCAAAATTCAATTCATATCAATCAAAATTGAATGTGATGTAGCAGCTAAAATGTGAATATAAAGGAGCTAGGAGAAGCTGTGTCATTACCCAGATGTTGAGTCTGATCCAAGTACTAAATGACTGTGTGATTTTTACCAGATTATCAAGCCTCTTTGAATTTCCAGATCTGTCTCTTCAACTAGGAACAAAGGTTTTTGAATTTGATTTTCACTGAGTTCCTATTTAAATCTAAAGATTTAAAATTTGTGTGGTTCCTTTTGTACTGCCCAAATTGAAATCTTATAAATCTCAACATTCAGCATTAGATTGTTTTATTTGTATGCAGGTTTTAACCAGGCACATTGACTTAGAGTTATTTCAAAATGTTAGAATACACCTGTTTAAACCCATGGTGGTTGTTTATTCATTATTTCTCCATCATACTTAACTCTATTACAAGTGATATGATATTACTAAATAATTGCTTATCTTTACAGAAAATCTAATGATTTACACAAATAACAAAGAAGTTCCCAGATGGTATTATACATGGATGTTCAAATGAAGAGACTAAAACTTTTATACTTTATGAATATTAGTGAGATAAATAAATAAAGATTAGGGTTTTATTGAAATAAAGATTAGGGTTTTTTTGACATCAATAATTGGGTCAATTTGTAGAGAATAGATTTTCACTGTGTTTTTTTTTGTACTAATCAAAACATTATACCTGTGTTATTTCATATATAAGTATCTACCAAGATCTACTTTTGTAGGACTCAGTGGTCTTGATTAAGGATAATAAATACTATTGTATTCTGCTTTGTATTTTGCATTATACAAATCCACACACTTTGTTAGGCAAAACAGCAAAACACCTGTAAAGCCCACATAGTTCTAAAGCATTTGGAAAAACTACAAAACAATCTTTCTTAAGTTTTTGTAGTAAAGGAAATCAGTAGATTGAAGAGAGATCTGCACTCTTGTGTTTGTTGCAGCACTGTTCACAATAACTAAGATTGGGAAGCAAACTAAGTGTCCATTAACAGGTGAATGGAAAAAGAAAACGTGGTATTTATACACAATGGATTACTATTCAGCCAAAGGGGGAAAAAAAAAAAGAAGAAAGAGATTTTGTCATTTGCAAAAACATGGATAGAACTGAAGGTCATTATTAAAGCGGAATAAGCCAGGCATGAAATGACAACCATTGAATGTTCTTGCTTATTTGTGGGATCTAAAAATCAAAACAATTGAGCTCATGGAGATAGAGAATAGAAGGATGGCTACCAGAGGCTGGGAAGGGTAGTGGGGCGTGAGGGAGGGAGGTGGGATGGTTAATTAATACAAAAACATAGTTATAAAGAATGAATAAGACCTAGTATTTGATAGCACAACAGGGTGATTATAGTCAATACTAATTTAATTGTACATTTAAAACTAAGATAGTATAACTGGATTGTTTCTAACGAAAAGAATAAACACTTGAGGGGATGGATACCCGATTGTCAATAATGTGATTATGCATTGTGGTTACATACCTGTAGTAAAATATCTCATGTACCTCATAAATATATACACCTATTATGTGCCCACTAAAATTTTTTAAAAAATGAGAAAAAGAAAGGACTCCCATTGCTACTTTAATCACTCCTACCTCTTTTTTTTAAGCGTGACAATAGAACAGAGATTAGATTTTGGCATTTGACATTAGTTTACTGAAGGCTGAATAATAATCAGCAGGACATAAAATACACAGAAGACTACTGAATTTGACTATAGTTAGAATATGAAATAGTTGAATATGGTTCTTTGTTTGTTTGTTTTGAGATGGAGTCTCTCGCTCTGTCTCCCATGCTGGAGTGCAGTGGCACAATCTCGGCTCAGTGCAATGCTCTGCCTCCTGGGTTCAAGTGATACTGGCACCTCATCCTCCCAAGTAGCTGGGAAAATATTTTTATTATTATTATACATTCTTTTACTATTATCCCTGAGGCTATCTGTTATATTTACCATTTACTAGTGTCTATAAATTCATAATTGTACCACTTCATGAACAATGCTAGAATCTTACAATATTTTGGCTCTACTTACCACCCTGTGCTATTCTTGTCAAGTACTTAAATGTTACATATATATTCTACCCCACAAAGAATTATGATTTGTACTTTAAATAGGAATTTATTTACATTTACATTAATACCTTCTCTGTTTTGCTTTTCTTTCTTGCAACTGGGATTATTTTCCTTTAGCCTGATAAAGTTCATTTAATATTGTTACTATTACTGATTTACTGGCAATTTTATCTCTCTCTTTCTGAAAACCACTGTATATTGCTTCTTTTGGTAAATAATATTTTTGGTGGGATAAGATTATAGGTAGGTCATTAGTTTTCTTTGAGCAGTTTAAAGGTTATCTTTTGACTTCCTCAATTTCTATTAAAAAGTCGACTTTTGTTCTTATTTTTTCTCTTTTGGAAAATGTTTCCTCACCACTTGAGCTATTTTTAATATTTTTGTCATTGGATTTTAGCAGTTTTACTATGTGATGTTTTAAATGCTTATTTTTCTGAATTTGCACTACTTGACATATGTAATGTTTCACAATTATTTTGCTTGAAGTCTGTTTCCAAGTCTCTTTGGAATATGCAGGCTAATATTTCTTCAAAATTGCTGCATTCTCCTTTCATTTTTATTCTGAAACTCCAACTTGCATGTATATTAGATCATTTCACCTTATGTAATGTGTGCTCTTTCTGTATTGTTCATCTTTTTATAATTTCTTTCTGTACTTTAATCTGTATATTTTTTTCTGACTTCTTCCAGTTCACCAATTTTCTCTTTTTCTGTGTTAAATCTATTGTCAAACCTATTTCTCCAATTCAAAGTTTATGTATTATATATTTCAGTTTAAGAATACCCATTTGATTCATTTTTACCAGTTCTAGTTTTTTGGTTAGCATTTCCATATGTACTGCTTTCTTGAACACATCAAACTTGGTTATTATAGACCATTGGAGTCTAATAACTTCAATATCTGAATCTCCTATGGTTTTACTTTTTTCAACTTACTCCTTGTATTTTAATCATTCATCCCTGTTTTCTATGTGTGGTAGTACACATATTTTATTTGAATTTCAAATATTCTGTATGAGAATATGTTAAGTTGCTAAATGACTGTATATTCCTCCAGAAAGAATTTACTTTTCTGATGCAGCTGTGCTACTGGTAGGTCACCTTAATCTAATGAAGACTTAGTTTAAGATTTTGTGAGGAATGCTCTTTCTCTGGTTTGCTCTTTCTCTTCTTTTATCAACTTTTATTTTAGAATTAGAGTGTACATGTGCAGTTTTACTACAAAGGTATATATGCTGAGATTTGGAGTACAGGTGAGTCCATCATTCAGGTAGTAAGCATAGTACCCATAGGTAGTTTTTCAGCTCTTGCATCTCCTCTATCTCCCTCCCCTCTAATGATTGTTAATGTCTATTGTTCCTATCTTTACGTCCACGTGTGTCCAATGTTTAGCTACCACTTATAAATGAGAACATGTGGTATTTGGTTAGTTTACTTAGAGTCATGGCTACCAGCTGCATCCATGTTGCTGCATGGATATAATTTTGTTCTCTTTCATGGCTGAATAGTACTCCATGGTGTGTATGCACCACATTTTCTTTATCAAATCCATCACAGATGGGTACCTGGATTGATTCCATGTATTTACTATTTTGAGCAGTGCTGTGATAAAAATATGGGTGCATGTATCTTTTTGGTAGAACAGTTTATTTTCCTTTAAGCATATACTTAGTAATGGGATTGCTGGGTCAAATGGTAGTTCAACTCTTACTTCTTTGAGAAATATCCTAACTTTTTTTCATAGGGACTCGACTAATTTACATTACCATCAACAATGTATAAGCTAAGTCCTCAAAAGGAATTGCAACAAAAATAAAAATTGACAAGTGGGGCTTAATTAAGCTAACACATTTCTGTATAGCAAGAAACTATCAACAGAGTAAACAGTCAATCTCCAGAATGGGAGAAAATATTTGCAAACTATGAATTGGACAAAGGTCTAATATCCAGAATCTATAAGGAATTTAAACAAATCAACATGCAAAAATCAAATAACTCCATCAAAAAGTGAGCAAAGGATATGCTTTTACTCTCAACTTAAAGACTGGAATGCTTCCTAAGACTTTTTACTTCTTCAGGCTCTGAACTTTCATCACTAGCTCTTTAGCATCAGTAGACTATAGGAATTTCTGTTCAGATCCTTAGCACCTTGCCAGCTCCTTTCTTGTTTTTGTCTCAGGTCACAAAAAATGCAAGTTGGCAATCACATTGAGAAAATGTTTCAGGCAAAATATTGGGTTAATACTCTATCTTATTTTGTATTTTGGCTACTTGAGTCCCAGCTGCTTTGGCACACAAAACTCTAAACCCTGTCTCTTCAACCCAGCAAACCCTAAGCTGCCTCTTTAACTGACCTCTATTTCCAGCACAGTGAATTGGAAATTGTCAGAGAAACATGAGTTCACTTTAATGTTTCTTTTCTCTTGGAATTTAGTCTCGCTTACTTCATCTTCTATGTTTAGTCTATTAGAAAACCTATCTATAAAATTCTAAACGTATATATATTATATATTTCTGTTTAAGATTATCCATGTGATTCACTTTCACAAGTTCCAGTTTGCTAGCTGTATTGGTCTCCTCTTACATGTTTAAATAGTTTGTTGTTGTTGTTGTTTGTGTAGTTGGTTTTGTATTTTATTGAGATTGTATTATTTTTCTCTCCACAAGAGTTTGTCAGATACAAAACATTCTGTTATTTCCAGAGGAAATTTGGCTTTAAATAGCATTTTGTATAGGTCATTAAGTCTCCAGTCCACATTTTACTAGAGAAATAACTAACTGTGGTGTAATATAGTTCTACTAAAACAGACCTCTTGAACATTTAGTCTAAACATTTGCATTCTTTTAAACTTTGACTCGTATTTTTCCAAAAAACACATATTGATATAAATTTTTATATTTGTGTTGTTAAAGAATATAATATAGTGTTTTTTTAGATATGTAAAGTAAACAAATGTTACACAAAGAAAATAGTACATATAATTTTAAGCTACTAGTTTTCTTAACTTATGTTTATTAGGGTCTTAAAAATTCTGGGGTTCTACTCTTATCCAAAGTACACAGGTACATATGTCTTTTTCTGTACTTATAACCTATATTTTTTCTTCTCCTTTTATTAATGCAATTTCTTTATAGAATTTAGTCGAGGAGCTCTGAAATGCATAGAGTCACTTTCACTCTATTTTTTCCTTACTTAAGAATACCATCTCTTATTTTGGAACTAAGGTCAAGCTTGGGAATGTAATGCTAATCTTTAGCATGACTTTCTCTCTGCATGAGTACCAAGTTGCTAGGGAGGAAAAATATCAAAGCAACAAAGCAGGTCAATGGTATTAGATATGAAAGGAAAATCCTCTTGCCAGACTCCCTAGAAAATCAGACACCATGTCAGGATTAACTTGATACCTGATAAAGGAGAAAGTTATTGAAGTGAGTTTCTTACATAATAAGTTTTTATCATCTTCTGATTTCATTTTTTTCTGCTAGAATAAAATAATTGAATTTCTGCTAAATAATACTTCTTGACCTTCAGAGAAAATATGAATCAAAGCAAATAAATATTAGTTAAAATGGTGGAAGAAGTACTGATAATGATTAATATCTAGCTTTATAATTGTGTTGCCTAAATTATAATCCTAAGTTTGCAACCTCTATCTTTAGTATTTTTTCAACCTTTCCTTCTAAGCCTAATATATTTCTCTGTAAAGTAGGCATAAAATAGCATCCACATACAAGGCTTTATATTATTATAGTAATATATACAAAGTCCTGAACAAAACGTCTACCATGTTAAGAAGCCCTCAATGAATGTTCAATGCCATTTTCATTACCTACCCCATGCCTAGTATAATAAAAATAATCTAGTCTCAAAAAATTAAAGATAACTCTTGAGGATGCAGACTCTTCATTCTATTTCCCAATTACAAATGTTTCATTAAATTTAATTTACATTTTTCCTCAATCTCTTTTTTTAAAAAAAAAAAAGCCAATACAAGTAACATTTGATTTTGATTAAGGATGCAGTCTATTATAACTCTGTTTGCTCCTTGCTGATGCATTGATCATAATTATCTTGTCATATGTCACTAAAGGCAGTGACAAGGTGGTAATGAAGCTTTGCAAGTTTAAAATAAAATCTTTCTTATTATTAAGCCTGTGAATTTTGGAGCTTTTAGTCAAGTATGAAAAATACTCTTAACAATAATTGAAACAAATACAATCTAACGTTAAAAACTTGAAAATCACAGCACTTTGCTTTGGAAGTCACAGCGTTATTTATGTAGGTATTAATAATGCCTTCTTATACCCAGTACAAAGCACAGCATATGGTACTCACTAAATGCTTAATTGTAGAATTTAAATTAAAGCAGATTTCAGGCAGGTGAAGCTGAGACATGGGTGACAATACAAGAGATGTAAATCAGAATTTCCAGATTATGTGTCCATTTACACAAGCTGACAGTTCTAAGCAGGTTTCAATTGCAAGGTGGTCAGTTAGAGTAAACAGCTATGCTGGTAAGAAAGTTCAGTAGGTAGCAAGAGTGGCACTCATTTAAAAAAAAATCAGATTATTTACTTTTTGCCCTTATTTTGTATTATTGATGGATATAGGAAATTCTAGATCCACTGTTATTGAATTTATATGAAAAAACACGTCTGAAGATTAATGCCCATTTGAATTGAGTCATAAACAAGAGGCTACTATTTTATTACCTCACATATTGAGATTTGCCTATTAAGTGTTTTCAATTAATTTTCAAATAGAACTGGATACCAATTATTACTCGCATATGCATATATTTAATTCTGAGGTTTCTAATAATGAATTGTTCAATGTTAGTTTCATATGGAACGGAGAATTTGGTAAATGGAATCACACATTAAAGTTCAGTTCAGAATATAGAGAAAAGCGATACATTTGCGGAAAATACGTATCTGTGTCTAAATAGTTATGGTGGAACAATAATCCAAGTTGGTTAATTAACAGCATTGACTAAAAACTAAGCTTCCCATGGAAAATAACTCTGTATTATATAGACTTAATATATTTATCTTACTCAGCTAAACTTTCCTATAATTCTTCCCAAAACCTTTATTTGGTGACTAAACTGTGGTTACCACAGCGATTTAATGATAAATTCATCAGATAACTCTACATATAATTATTATATTATGATATGAAAAATAATATTACAAAATGAATTAATGTAGTTGATAACATGGACACTTCTAAATCCCTATGTGATTATTAGGATCACTAAAGGAAATTTTATGAGATGCAGATACTGGGGCCACACTCAAAATATTCAGAATTTATTATAATTTGTCTTGGGACAAGCATCAATATTTTCTTTTAAAGCTCCCCAATATGTCCTCTGGTAGAGACCTACTGATTTGATTGATGGAGGTCAGTAAATGCAACAACAAAAGTATAGAAAGTAAATTTAAAATTTGTTAAGTCAGGAGAGAAAAAAATAAATTATTATAATAAACCCATGGATTTGTAGAGTTAAGAACTCCTTAATTGGAAGGAAAAAGTCGATTCTATCCAGCAGAGAGAGAGAATCATTCCTGGTTAAATCTCTCAAAAAATCTCTATGGTTTATTTTTGTTTTCTTTTGATATGTGGCTTAATAATGCATTCGGACATATGAAGAATTTTTTTTCTGCTGACAAGAGTAGGAATTATAGATTTAGGTTAGAAGAAAGAGTTCGGTCAACTGTGGGAAACAAAATACAATATGTATATTTAAGAATTTTAAAATTATAATCAACGAGTGTATGTATAGGAGATTAAATGATATTTGTATAATAATATATAATGATATAATTATTTAAGAAATAATTAAATGATATCTCTTCTGGTTCTTTGTGACTATATTAGTCAATAAAAATAAAATATAATAAAATGTCAACAAATATAATTTTCTCCAATATTTTAAAAACAGATTGATACTAAATAAACAAAATTAATTAAAGTTTTACATCTGTTCATCATATTAGACATCCATTTTACTCTTGCACTCCTGCACTCTTTTGCTGTTTTCTTAAACATGATTTTAAAAATAATTGTATTTTAATTAATAAAAAAATAGAAAAGCAGGTATACAACATAAGAGAAAGGCTATTTTCCCTTAGCTGACACAAATATAAAATATTTTAGTATAAGGCATGTTACTTGCTGCCTCATTTTTTCAAATGTTTCAAGTCCTTTGAGAGAAATAAAATTATTTAAGTGAATGAAATAAATGATATAACAAATTTCTTTCTCTTTCTTTCTTTTCTTTCTTTTTCTTTCTTTCTTTCTTTCCTTCTTTCTTTCTTTCTCTTTCTTTCTTTCTTCTTTTTTTTTTTTTTCCAAGATGGAGTCTCGCTCTGTCACCAGGCTGGAGTGCAGTGGCGCAATCTCAGCTCACTGCAACCTCCGCCTCCTGGGTTCAAGTGATTCTCCTGCCTCAGCCTCCTGAGTAGCTGGGATTAAAGGCGCACACCATGATTCCCAGCTAATTTTTTGTATTTTTTTTTTGTTTTAGTAGAGACAGAGTTTCATCATGTTGGCCACGATGGTCTCGATCTCTTGACCTCGTGAGCCGTCCACCTTGGCCTCCCAAAGTGCTGGGATTACAGGCGTGAGCCACCGATATAACAAATTTCAAATTCAAACTAAAATTTCAGAAAATGCCTTCTTACATTTGTGTTTTGCCTTCATTTGAGTGAATTAAAGAATTTTGAAACGTCAAAGTATTTAAAAAATATTTATCTTTAA